>NW_026557943.1:0-124708 GCF_026930045.1 Uloborus diversus | reverse complement strand
CAAAAATCATGACACATGTTAGTTGAAAATTGCAGGAACCATTGATTTAAGAAAATAACAAAGTAGTAGAGGAACGTGGGGCAAAGTGAAATGGGGGAAATATTTACTCCGCTTTTATCATCACCCATCTGGTAATATTTTTACTAGGCATAAGTCCTTAGGTTGTCCCAATGACAGCTAGGAACACAATGACAACAGTGAAATGGTTAAATGTTTTAGCAAAATGTTCTTTCACTATATAGGTATGAGAGTAGGGTAATGTGGAATAATGTTTACAAAATGAAATAAATCACTCTATATCACCTGGGTAAAACACCCCGAGTATACACTATACATGTAATGAAATGTAATTGCCAAAGAAAAGTCGGAGAATGTGGGGCAAATAAGTGGGGTAAAAAACGTTCATTCACTATGTAGATGAGAGTAGGGTAATATGGAGCACTTTTCCATGCATAACTGAACTAGTTTTCGTATCTACTAGTGGCACCCGCACGGCTTTGCCCGTAGTAGAAAATTAAAAGGTCATTTGGTTCGCCGGGTATATTTACAAACAATGTATGATGAATTTCCCGCCAATTGGCTTGCCCATGTTACGGTTTCACTTTATGATAAATGGGTAATTTACTCGTCCATCTTATGATAATTTTGCTCAGAAAAATGTTCTTAAAATTGGAATAGAAAAAGAACAAAATCGAATTTTGGAAAAATCGCGTCGAGGTGCACACCCCCATGCTACAAACTAATTTTGTGCCAAATTTCGTGAAAATCGGCAGAACGGCCTAGGCGCTGTGCGCGTCACAGAGATCCTGACAGAGAGACTTTCAGCTTTAGTATTAGTAAAGATATGCACCTATCTATATGTGTATCTCAGTGGAGTCACTACGGGGGGGGGGGGGGGGGAGGGGCGGGAAGTGGCCAGTCCGCCCCGGGTGTCAACCGTCGGGGGGGGGAGGGGGTTGACACCTTAAGTGGAATATCAAGTTTTTGAAAAATATGAAGCTGAAATGTATTTCTACATAGACTACAAATTTGAAAATTTTCTGGGGGGTAAACCGACGGACCCTCTCATTTACCTGGTTTTTGTACATCGGTCGACTTAAAATTACGTTATAAAACAAATGTAGATGTTTCTGAATTGCACGAATATCATGTTTTCATGTTTACATTTTTTTTTCTTTTGCATCTGTGGGGGTAGGGGGTGGGGGGGGGGAGACACCACAAATTACCGCCCCGGATATCACCAACTACATTAATCTATCCAAAGAGAAAAAGAAAAAGCTTACGATAGTCGAGGTGTGAGTGCCGAAGGCCCTGAAGTTGTGGTAATAGTCTTGGATCGCTTCCACTTTGGCGTCCGTTATGACGCATATCCCTGTCATGGTAGTCAGGGGGAAGGTCAGAGAGTACAGAATCTGCGCACTTCGTCGAGTCCACGAGGTCGTACGCTTCTTTATTCCAAGCGTCTAAAGAAAGGATTTGAAAATGAATTATTTTTTAATAGCATCTCAGTTTTATTAGCATGTTATTGCAACTATTTAAAGCATATCAACTATTTTTACTTCCTTTTACAAAAAAGGAAGTATTGCATTCGCAAAAAATTTTTCGCCCTAAAATCGGCCTTCATTTCCATTTTGCTCACACCTGAATGGATGTTGAATTTATTTTTCAACCCGACCACACGTGGATATGTGCCTAGGAACGTACAGACACCCGAAATATCCATTTTGACGATTCCCGAGTTAATTACAACGAGTTTTCTCATGTTGTCTGTATGTACGTATGTATGTGCGCATGTGTGTATATATGTCGCATAACTCAAGAACGGAATGTTCTAAAAAGTTGAAATTTGGTACTTAGACTCCTAGTGGGGTCTAGTTGTGCACCTCCCTTTTTGGTTGCATTCGGATGCTCCAATTGGATCTTTGACCCCTTTTTGTGGAGAAATCATTGTTAATTTCGATGTTAACTCAAGTGGTGTTATAATTTGGCGGACACTTTGCGATATATTGCCAGTCTTTTAGTCGCCAAGTTTTGTCGCCTGCTTGGCGAAAAATTTGGCGATTTTTTTTACATTTTTAAATCTGGTTTCAATTTGGCCACTGTTGGTGATATTTAGAGAGTAAACTATTGAATCACATCAAAACTGCCAATAATGAGAAAATGACATTAAATTGGAGTAAAAGGAAGTCGTGTGATGCACACATTAGCTCGTTTAAAAATATATTTGAGTGGCTGATTGTACTACCTAACAAAAACTTACGTTAACCCGAGAGAGATCGCTCCCCTAACATTGATAAAAGAGATCGCGCGGGGTGACTGAGTTACCGCAATCAGTTTTATCTAAAATGTTATATAAATCATCATTTTCTATCTTTTCGCAAGTTTGCTTTTGCACCCCAGTATTTAGAGCGTATAGCTATATACAGTCAGACTCCGACATATGGTCACCCGCTTAGAAGGTCACCCCGCATATAAGGTCACTTTTATAAAGTCGCGGCTCACTGAATAGGAATTCTATGTTATGTATTATCGGATATATGGTCAGGTCAGAATACATTAAACGCTTATAAGGTCACTTTTGTCTGATTTCTTTAAATGATTGCAGTGCCTAGATTCACTTCCAAGAATTTACCGCGATATACGATCCTTAAAAGGTGGGCACTTAGTATGTACACATCGCAATTTTTTACCAGTCATTAGAAACCGAAATTTTTTTAGAAGATACTTAAAAAACATTTTGCTTAAACTAAAGAAAAAATTCGCCAGTCCGTATTATTGTAATTTTAAGTGAGGTAAGCTGCACATCAGTTCTTTGCTTGGGCATATTTGAATGCAGTTTTATTCTAAATGGAAGTTTTAAAGAAGTATTTCAAACAAAATTTCTTATTAATTCCCAAAATTTCAATTGCTTCAAATCGATTCAACTATTATAATTTAATTAACTGATGTTTTTGGACGTATTAAATTTTGAAAAGAATTAATGTATACATAGTTGTAAATACATCCTTATTTATCAATAAATATATATATGAATCGGTTATATAAGGTCACCCCGCTTATAAGGTCAGTTTTGTGAAGTCCCGTGGAGCGACCTTTTATCGAGGTTCGACTGTAAATGCAAAAAGAGAGCTAGAGAACGCAAAAACTACTCTGCCTGAAATGAGAAATTTCGAAGCATTAACAGTCGTCAGTTACCCCATCAACACGTGAATTGCTAGAAATGGTGGCTTCACGAGTAGAAAGAAAAGAAAACTAAAAATAACACTTCACCTAACAAGGGGACTGTTAGCTAGGAGGATACCGAAAGGGTGATTGACTACAGATAAATACAGGTAGTTATCAAAATAACGGAAACACCCGAGAATAAAAGTGACATTTTTGAATTCGCTTTATAAGTAATAAAGAATCAAAAAAGATATGTTTTTTTTTCTTTTGAGCAATCACGATTGCTTATTGTTCTCACTTGACTGTTTTGATGTCCTTTGATTTCATTTTCCCACCGCCATCCTCTGCAGCACCACCGTCGACCGGCTCCTCACGATGCTGCTCCTATAGTGAACACCGTCTCCAGGTTGCATCCATGTCCTACACACACGCGCATACATACACAACTACACACACACACACACACACACAACTACATACACACACACACTACACACACATACACATACACATATACACATGCATACATACAGACACCTACACATACACACACACACAAACATACACACACACAACTACCCACACATTCATGCCTGCACACAGACACAAACATACATGCTTACACACACCATACACATACCCCCCACACACACATTCATACACACAACTACCCACACATTCATGCCTGCACACAGACACAAACACATGCCTAGACACACATATACACATACCCCCCACACACACATTCATATACACAACTACCCACACACTTATGCCAGCACACAGACACATACACATACCCCTACAAACAAACAAACATACCCCACACACAAACACACACGCCAACATACACACACTCGTGATTGCGAAAAACATAATTTGATTTCAAGATGTCAAAATTCAAATTAATTTTTCTTTTTTTTTCTTTTTTTTTTTTTTTTTATAAATAGCAATGTACATATTCTGGTAGTGTATGGTGGTTTAACGGAAGTTCCGGAAGTTTTGCGTTTTTTTCAAACACGTGAAATGTCGAACCTCTCAAATTTTTAAAGAGGTCAAATTGTTGGAGCGCGTCTTGCAAAGGTGTAACTGAAACATTTCAACTTTTTGGCGCATCTAAAAGTACAGTATCTAAAGTCATGACAGCATGCACACAGCGCGGTAAGACAAGCTCGGCAAAGCAAAATAGTGGGCAGAGAGAGACGCTCAGTGAAATAAACCGACGGGTATTGATGCAGATTGTAATGTCTAAAAAGCGAACAGCAGCAAAAGTGAGCACAGAACTCAATCACCATATAGAGTCACCAGTGTGAGCGATTAAAGTTAGAAGGGCACCTTTATAAACAGAACATTTACGGCAGAGGAGTGATTCCCAAAATTTTCTTCCCAAGTTTTTCCACTATTTTGATTACTACCTGTATTCACCCTGCGACAGATGTTTGCATAAGAATGGGGTGACTTTGGGCCCCGTGCGATCTCCCTCGGGTTAAGCTAAAAAAAATTTTCAATCCTGAATCAAATAAATCATGACTGAGAGCAATTTCTGTCAAGTCTCCTTTTAACAGAAAAGAAACGAAAATCGGTTCATCCAATCGATGCTATACAGACCTAGAGCCCCTTGAAAAGGACAGGCTGACTTATCCGACGTTTTGGTTCCAAGACAAAATAGGTTCCAACCTCGTTTCTAGTATTTATAAATACGTTATAATATTCTATGTAGTGGTTGCTTATGCCGTAAAACACTTGATGTTAAGTTGAGTGAAATGTCACTTAAGGTGAACCTAGAAAGATAACATAGTTCACAAATTCAAAAAATAAAAAAAATTTGAATTTTGACATTTTGTATTCAAATTATGTTTTTCGCAATCACGAGTGGATGTGTGTGTTTATGTGTGTGTGGGGGTATGTGTGTTTGTGTGTAGGGGGTATGTATATGTGTGTAGGCATGTTTGTTTGTGTCTTCGTGCAGGTATAAGTGTGTGGGTAGTTGTGTATATGAGTGTTTGTGTGTGTGTAGGCATATGTGTTTATGTCTGTGTGCAGGCATGAGTGTGTGGGTAGTTGTGTGTGTATGTATAGGTGTCTATGTATTAGTGATGGGCATAATCGAGATCTTTTGATAATCGAGATCTCGGGAATCGAGTACTTCTGATAATCGAGTGATTGATAATCGAGATCTTTTCAAGTCGATCACTCGAGTGATTGATAATCGAGATCTTTTGAATTCGAGAACTCGAGCGATTGACTTCTCGAGATCTTTGGAATCGAGTACTCGAGCGATTGACTTCTCGAGATCTTTTGAATCGAGTACTCGAGCAATGAACTTCTCGAGATCTTTTAAATCGAGACCTCGAGATGTTTTAAATCGAGATCTCGAGATGTTTTAAATCGAGATCTCGAGATGCTTTTAATCGAGATCTCGAGACGTTTGAATCGAGTACTCAAGTAGTTCATTTTCTGAGCTTTTCCAGAATTGAGTAGACTGCTACAGGGGCGCCCCACTATAAGGGGGGAGAGGGCATGATGCGGCCTGCGCCATTGGCCGGTTTTTTCAGAGTGTTTTTTATCTCATTTTCGGGTGGGGTGGGAGCATGGCGCAGCCTGTGCCATTAAAATTTTTTGGGCTGGGTTTTTGAGAGGGTTCTTTAAATCGCATTTTGGAAGGGGGGGAGCTCTTTCTAGACGGATGCTCCTTAACATTTGAGAGGGTGCACCATCGCCCTACGAAGGGGGGGGGGGGGTGGATACCTTTGACTTTTGGAACAGTTGAATTCCCGAGTTGTATTGGCAGGGGTGTGCTCGAAATAGGAATGTGCCATCAAGCCTATCATTTAGGGGTATAATAAGGGGCGAACCCTCCTGGCTTTTAGAAGTTATTGTACTCATATAAATGAAATTCTTACTCTTATTCGGCATAATATGCAACTCGTAGGATACTCTTTAATCCCTCCTCCTCTCTTGTAAAGTTCGAAATAACGGCCTGCCCCCCTCCCCCAATTCCTTGAAAAAATCTAGTTTTTACGTTTCAGTGGGTCTAGTTTTTTTTGTTTTCCGATAAAATGAGCAGATACACCCTTGCCCCCCTACCCTCCGGAAAAGTTCGAAACGCAAGACTGTTTTAGGGGGTCAATTTGATAGATTTTTGTCTTTATTTAGGGGTCGCAATCCTTGGGGGATGCTGGTTTCACGAGATTCCCTGTTAGCTTGTCAGAAACTAGGAGTTCGGCATTTGGGCGACCCGGCTCGGACTAGTATAAACTTTTATAGGTTTATTGGTAGCGGCTAGAAAACTGGCAATGTGCCCTTGACTGTTGGTAGCCCTCAGGGGACGCCCCGTAGCGATTGAAATGGTATCACCCCCTCCCCTTTTCATTTCAATTTCTGTAACAGATTGATTTCTCATTTTTTTTTTTTTTTTACATTCATTTTGAGTGATTTATTCGAACGGTCATGTATTTAAACTAATGATTCTCAGATATCACGTGGTTATTTCAAATGGTTTTGGGCACTCAAACGCAAAGTTAATATTGTAAACAAGTAGGGGAATCGTTGCTCTCTCTGCGCAAAAGGACTCATTTATTCTTATTTATTGCTTTGCTTTTTTTTATGTTCTTGTTATTAGTGGAATTATATTTATCTGACTGATACATGTGGAGGGCGGGTAAAATATTTCTGGCTGCGTTTTCCATCAGATTGGGATTCCCGGCGCATTGAAAGTTATAAGTGTGGCTTGAATTGCATTGAAGTTCATGATTATTTTTTTTCTTTCTTGATTCGCTCTTTGTTATTTTTCTTTTTCATTCGCTGACTTGGGAAATATGTAATAACAGTATAAAAGTGTAGGGAGTAAAGTTGAAATATTTCTGAGTGCATTAAAAAGAAATTGTGAAGTTGGTCGTGTGGAATTAATATTAGCTTCCACTCTTTGGCCCATTTTTTTTTAAAATAAAAATAACATTTTATACAGATTTTTTTTTTCTTTCAAATTCCATACGTAAGATATTTATGACTTTTGTGCGTAGCATTTATTTTCGCGTGCGTAGTTGAATTTAAATGTTTTTCTTGTTTTACTCGCTTCTGTTTAAGTCATATTCCTTATATTTTCAATGTGATATTCCTTTTATTTTCATAAATATTTATTAGTATATTATTCACTCAACTTAAAAATTTGGAGTCAATTGATGTGCTGATTTTATGAGATTTATTTATTTATTTATTTATTGTAAAGTTGAGGCAAAACTGCTGAAAATGCTTTGGCTCGCGACGGTCCATTTCGGAACTTAGTTTCATAGCTGCGCTTGATTTTCCGTGCGTTGGTCCTCAAAAAGGTTTAAATTGATTACCAACTTTCTCTAAAAAGCAGATTACGTATCCGGTTATCAAATCATCCGAGACGCTCGATAACCGAACATTCGACAACAAGCAATATATTAAACAAGGATCCCCCACGATTGAGAGGGCAGGGGGGGGGGGTTCATGGCGCAGACCATGCCATTGAAGTTTTGAAGAGGAGAGGGTAACTTATAAGAGGGCATTTAGTCTTATTTTATGGGGCTCTCGTTCGGTTCTCCGTCGCATTTGAGAGATGAAAGTCGTCGCCAGGGCGGGGGGAGGGGATGGGCACCACTGCATTTTAAACATATTGCGTTTAAACGTTTCACAAACGTTTTAACATGACTGTCACAGCGTTAACAATCGTTTTAAAACCTTTATCTCAACAAAGTGTGCTCTCTGAGTAACCCCATTCGAAAAAAAAGCACTTGAGAAGCTATTATTTGATTCTGAAACTTTAGAGAATGATAGGGGTGTCCGTCCGTCCCTGTGAGTAATGGCACGCATCTTATGAAAATTTCTCCCTCCCCACTCCCCCTAAGAAACAATAATCCGAAAAAGACCTAAGACCACCTTAAATTTTCAATTACACTACTGGTTACTTACTGGTTCAATATATTTTTAAGTTTAACAATTCTCAAGTTTAAACTTGCTAGTGTCGCCCAAAGACCCGCCCATATTATCGTTATCCCTCACTTTTTAATAAAAATTGTACATATTTGATCTTAATAATTGTCAAGTTCAAAACAGTATGGAAAGCGTTTCTCTACCCTTTGTTTCAAGATTTCACTACCGGATCACTAAAGGGCCGGATACAGAAAACCATTTTTTGGGGGGAGAGGGGGCTCATGTTGAAGGGAAAGCCCCCACCCCCACGCCCATGAACGAAATTCCCGTTTTTGCTACGGAAAATGTCTGAATCTGTTTGGAAGTCAATAAAAGGCACCAAATCGGTCAGGAATAAGGCACCTGATTGGGAATAAACGTTGCGAATTAATTTCATGAGCAATGAAACGAAGTAATAGTTCAAATATTTACTTTGAAAAATAATTAATGAGATGAAAAGATACTGTCATCGTTGACATTTTATGCATGAAGTGTTTGAACACAATATGTACGGATACTGTTGTCGACGGTTTAGGGTGGGGGGACATGACCCCCATGATTTTCCCGTTGTATCCGCCACTCACACAACACATACCCCTCCATAAATCCGCTCATATGATAATAAATAATTTTCGTTCGAAAAATATCGTTTGATTATTAAGGAATCTCTCAATTATCGAAAATTCGATGTCAAACATTCAACTATAACCCCATTCGAATAAAGCAAGCGAAAAGCATTCATTGTATTTTAAAATCATTCCAAATCTATCCATCCCAAGAGCGAAGGCGCACCACCTATGAAGCTCTTCCCCAAGAGCAATACCCCCAAATGAGACAAAATCCCCTAAAAATTACAATCCCGCAGTTTGCGTCAAAACTCCCCCCCCCCTTCCCCTCTTATTTGCACCCATAGGAAGGAATTACACAAGAAGTAAACCACTTGTTTTATTAAGGAATAAGTAAATACCTTAGTGCCGAGAAGTAACATGAAATAACAAACGTTTTGTATCCCAAATATACAGAGTACTGCTGAAACGTGCTTTGGAGTTTTTAAGGTACCCTTTTTTGAACAAAATAGTAAGCTTTTGCGTGCAAGGAGCCATTCATTAGTTACGTAAGGATGATTTTGGCATTTTTTGACCCCCCTCCCACCATGTAAAAGTATGTAAGATTTTTCAAACCGCTCCCCCTATTCTTAGGTAAGATTGATTCCATTCCGTTTTTCAAAACAATAAAATAACGAATCTAACATCACTGGGAATCGAAATTAAATTCGCTATTATTAAATTAATCCTTTTTGTGTAATGAAATATTTACTAAAAAATTGGAATCTAGATTGAATGTTTTTTCGACATTTTTTTTTTTTTTTGTGCATGATGCGATAATTATTAAAAATAAAACATGCTATGCATAGTGCGATTCTTTTATCATGTTTTACACGATTCATTCTTCGTAAAACAAATAAAAAACAGCTCATCCTAATAAGTTTTTTATTTTCCAAACGCAAATAAAATATATAATTCCCGTCAAACCACTTGACTGCACTATTTCAAATGTAAAACATCAACTTGGAAAATATTGCGTGAGAATGGGTTTGAAGCTCTCCTCCCTCTCGGGACCCTTACGTAATTAATGAATGGTCCCTAAAGACATCCAGTAATGTCCTTACATCCACAATCTCACTATTTTGCGTTGAAAAAAGGGTTCCTTGAAACCCCGAAACACGTGTCTGCAGTAATCTGTATAGTTGGGCTCTAAAACGTTTGTTGTTGCCTGTTACACTTGTATCATTACCTAATGGTATAGTCGAAGGTGGACGTAAGGGGAAAGACTTCCCTCAGGTTTTCAACTTAAGTATTCCACCTTTTTACCTGAAATATAATTTTAATTTTAATGCCACTCAAGTTGGAACCTTATTAGCGCGCCCACTTCCACCAAACATATCATTAGACTACCAAAGCATCCCAAATAATCATTTGATAATCAAGCGTTCGACAGCATACATTCAATTATAACACTATTCGAATGAAACATCATTAACTTTTCAAAGCTAGCCCTCTGACCCCCCTAAATGACGGATCCGCTCCTGCAACTGAAACTCTTCAGAAGCAGAGGTGCCCACCCGCCCTGAGAACAAGGGCACCCCCCTCAATATCGCATAGACCACCCCACCGCCAAAAAAAAGCGAAAAATATCCCTCAAAACACTCCCCCCCCCCTCAAAAAGGACATTCCCTAAAAAAGATTAACGTCCATTGAGAATTTCAATGGCGCAGTCTGCGCTATGACCCACCTCCCCTGTGGGCACCTCAGCTCAACCCGTCACTCCAAATTTTTCTGGAGGAAGGGTTAAAGAGTCTCAATGCATATCTTTTCGGAAGGCAACAAAAACCATGACCATTCATAAATAAAATCATTAACTTTTCAAAGCCAGCCCTCTTACCCCCTAAATGACGGATCCACCCCTGCAATTGAATCGCTTCAGAAGCAGGGGTGCCCCCTACGTCAAGGGCGCACCCCCTCAATATCACAGAGCCCCCCGAAAAATAAGAAAAATACCCCTTAAAACACCCCTTCTCCCTAAAAATGTCAATGGCGCAGTCTGCGCCACGATCCCCACCTTCCAAGGTGGGCACCCCTGTCAGAAGTCAACTATATTGAGAGGTTCATCCGATTCTCAAATCGATCAAAAATTACACTGCTCGAGTGATTGAGATCTCGAGAACTCAATATCTCGAGAGCTTAACATCTCGAGAACTCAACATCTCGAGAAGTTCAAAGCGAGAACTCGAGCAGTTGATCGCTCGATCACTCGGAAAGGACAAACGAGAACTCGAGCAGTTGATCGCTCGAGTACTCGGAAAGTGATAATCGAGAACTCGAGCAGTCCATCGCTCGAGAACTCGGAAAGTGATAATCGAGAACTCGAGAAGTTCATCGCTCGAGAACTCGAAAAGTGATAATCGAGAACTCGAGATACGATAATCGAGAACTCATGATAATCGAGTTCTCGAATGATTTTGAATAATCGAGTGATTCGATTATGAGTACTCGATTATGCCCATCACTACTATGTATGCGTGTGTGTATGTGTTTGAGTGTGTGTTTGTTTGTGTAGGTGTGTGTATGTGTGTAGGTGTATGTATGTGTGTAGTTGTGTATAGCATATGGATGCAACCTGGAGACGGTTTTCGCTAGAAGTGCAGCATCGTGAGGAGCCGGTCGACGGTGTTGCTGCAGAGGTTGTTGGTGGGAAAAAAAATGATAGCACATCAAAACAGTCAAATGAAAGCAATAAGCAATCGTGATTGCTCAAAAAAATGTATCGGGAAATGTTTTACGGTAATAGACCTTATTTTCACACCTTATTTGTATTTAATTTGTATTACTTAAATCGCTTTCATCTACAGAATAAAACAATCAAACATCAATCAGGCAACACATCTAAAGCCTGGACACCAGTTTCCTGCAATGAGGCTTTTGTACAAATACTATTTTTTTCAACCGACAATTTTTTAACCAAAATGTCGGATAAGTCAGCTCCCCTTATATAGGAGCCTTCCAAATGCACTCGTCAAAATTAATCCGATCTCTCTTTTTTTTTTTTCGTTGGGATTTAAAAAAAAAAAACTGGTGAAATATTTAGTTTTTCAATCTTTATTGAAAGCTGAAATTCATATATTAGTGAGAACGTGCGTAAATTTAGTAAAACAAATCATAAATTGATCCTCCGTTATTTGAAATTGTATAGGTCGAATCAGTAGGAATGAGTTGTTTCGTTTGCAAGGATCTCAGTTCTGGGAGGATACGAACTCGAAAATGAGAGCCCTTGTACAAACTATGTATCAGTCTACACTTACTCGTAAAAAATATTGATCTTTTATGTATCTTATTAGCATTTTTCAAGGACTTTAGGCGAAAAATATCAACTCAAAGAATGAGCACATTGAACCAGTAAACGAACACAAAAATTTCAAGTCATGTCCTTTTTGAAATTGTATAAAGAAGTCCCTAGTCAAAATGACCAGCTTTTACCGCCTTAAAGGCGGTTTTTGGACAGGCGGCAAAAGACGGTCAATGCCGGCTTTGACCGTCTTTATCTCAGATGGTAATGACCAGCTTTAACCGTCTTAAGATTAAGACGGTAGAGACCGGCTTCAGCCGGCTAAGGCAATGAAAGCCGGCATTGACCAACTGTTACCACCTGCCCAAAAACCGCCAGCTTACTATACTAATGACAAGGATAAAGCTTATGCAAATAACACAAAAGGTTACAGTTTTAATGCATCTCACAAAACAATTCCTATTTTACCCTGCTAAGTATATGATTTTTACTATTGTATTTTAAGATTCGCAGAAGATAAATTCAAATGCAGAGCGGTTATATAATCCCAAATATCATAATAAAAAAACAAGGTGTTGCTTAGGGTAATCTCATACAATTCTGAGGTTACATACAACATTTATATTTAGCAACAATAGATTAAAAAGCAACAACTAAATGCAAACAGGACACTTAGTTCCCCTAATTGGGGGAAAATATACTTTAATTTTAAAAAGAATGTAAAAAAAAGTATTTATATTAAGTTTAAAGAATACAATAAATACAATTTCAAAGCAATCAGATTAATATTACTTTTATACCAATAATGAAAACACTAAAGAGTTTAGCTTGCTGTTGTAAGCCAACAGGAATGTGCAACAGTTATTTCAGGACCTTCTAACAACGGTTGGAAAAATATTAACAAGACAGATTTAGACAATGCTGGCCGGTTGGTCGGTCGTTGAATTTGTTGGGGGCCTACAGAGAAGAGCTCTTTTACCCCGAAACTAAAGGAAGTAAGTCTCTTTATATAACGCAAAACGCCGAAGCCAGAGGGAGTCGAGAATCCGAAGGGAGCAGTGAAGCTGCGTCAGTACCAAGTCGTTCGTATGGAGAGGGGAGCTTTTCTCCCCAGGGTTGTGTATTGAAGTCAGGCTGGAGCGCATCTTCATTTGGGGGCACCGAGGGCAGTTGAGAGAGCTGGCGGAATGAGCACATCCGTAATTGGTGCAGACGGGGTCTTTTTCTTTATTGCGGCAGTCTCGCAGTCGGTGAGGGCCGGCGCAGAAGACTCACCTTTCCGTGATGTCGCAGGTGTAGGAGCAGTGCCCCCACCTTTGGCAACAGAAACATTGGAGTGGGCCACGACGGGGATGCAGCTTCTCCAGGTGGGCAATGAAATCCCCGACTTTTATTCTTTTTGTAAAAATGTCCTCTTCTCCGCTTTCGAGTTTCCTGAGATGTACGCAGAAGATGGGGAGAGGGCCTTCCCGGTTGATGAATTGGCGTAAGTGAACTACGTCTCGCTGAAGTTGCCGGAATGCAGGTTTCATATCCTTCTGGTCAATGTCAGATGCAACTACGCACGGGTTGGAGGGATATAGTCGATGGTTGGGGAGTGGAAGTCGATAGCATGATCTTTAGCATAGTTCTCCACTTCAACTTGGCCATTTTTGGAAGAGGGGGTAATGATCTTCTCATCTTTCTTTAAAACCCTCTTCAGGGTTCTTTTTCTTGATTTCCTCGATAACTGTCTTAGGATTGGCAGCGTTGATAAGCACGACCGGTTTTCTTTTCTTTTGGCTAGAGGCGCCGCTCAGCTTTTGGTGAAGGATCTTGTTTTCCTCTTCTAAATGGGCGACCTTCTTGAGCAGGATCTCTGCCTCCTGGTGCTGCTATAGTAATACTTTCTGGGTTATGCATGTGTCTGAACATGACTCTCTTCAGTAGTACCGCATCTCCTTTGGAGATTTCATCGTAAGGAACTTTGTCTATCCATTTTCCTGCAGTAACGAGTTTTTGTTTTAAGTCCTCCAGAAATTGCATATCGTGACTTGTTAGTAGCGTCACCTATTCGTGACCATACGATGCCCAAAATCCTTGCATGTGGCTTCGAGTGTTAGGTAGTCTTCCATCTCATTATCGGAGTATGCTGATGTAAACAAACAATGGCTTTGCGAGTCATCATTCTTCCTCACGTCTTGGCTGGAATCACTGCCGGTACGAACGGGAAGGGACGCCACAGTCACGGGGGAACCCCCGTTGGCTCCAAGAAGAGTCTTTTGGTCGTTCTCCCCCTTCGAGATTTTTTGTTTCGCCATCTCAGTAGAGCACGTCTTCCTCAGACCTTACAGAGTTTCTAAGAAGAATGATTATTGAAGTGAGTTTAAGTGGAACATGCGTTAAGGAAACAGCAAACCTTTTGTGGTTGGCAAGGAGTACCGTATCAGCCGTTATGACAGCGTACATGAAAGAGGGTATGACGACGTCTTCAATGCACCACAGGGACCGAAAGTCAAAGCTTGCTAAAAGGGATAGACGAGTTTAGAAGCGCATAGTAGCTGAAAGCACAAGCAATTGTTATCCAAGATTACATTCACAATGAAGTCATCTTCAGGACTCCATTTCAACAAAAATTGTCAAAAGGGAACTTCATGCTGCGAACATTTACAACAGAGTGGAAATTCACAAACCCTTAGTGACGGCCACTAATGCTTTCAAGCGACGGCAATACTGCAGAGATCACCACAGCTGGGGCAACAGTTAACATGGTCAGATGAATTGCCATTCACTGCATTTCAGGCAAACGGAAGCGTTTATGTCGAAAGAACGCCTGCAGTTGAATATCGCAGTCAGCCAATGCATATATTTATAGACCGCAAATGTAACTGCACAGCATCAAATGTATCCGCGAACGGCGTGCATTTATATTATTTAGCTATCATGCCTGTTCCCCATTGTAGAGATTTGGGTGTGTAGCGATTGAATAAACACTAGCTAAAAAAATAATTTTACAATGTTCGATAACGATACAGTGAAAACAAGTCGTTCTATGACGCTCACTAGTAGGAAAGTCAAGTCTCCATGCCGGCATGCCGTTAGACACAACATTCTATTTTTGCGGAAGAAGTAGGAGTAGGCAATTACCTGAAGGAGTACGAATACTCGGGAGAGTGTGGATACATCACCACAAATCTATAAATTTTAAATTTGTAAGGCTCTTCAACAAAATTGTTTCAAAGAAATGTAAATGATTTTCATGGAAAATAATTAAAACTTAAGTAAGAATAGATTTAAGTTTGAACATAAAATAAAATGTTGCAAAAGTTTTTATTTCTTTCGCTAGTTTTTAACTCAAGAAAAACTTAAATGGCATCAGTTTATTTATTAACGAATTTGTTTGTTTACGTTTGCTCTTCATGGTTGCTCGGCTCGTTTGTAGACAACAAGCAGCCCTGTAAAGAGCGTTGTGAAAATCATACTGCACTAATAACATTTAAAAATTAAAACTAAATGTTTTTTTGATTTACTTTTGTCCTACAATAATTTACATTGTTTTAAAATATAAATAAAAGTGTTCAAATGCTAACAAGCCTCCGTTTGGTCTTGTAGCCCTTCACTGCACTATCATATTTGATGCATAATTTGTTTTCTCAGTATTTTGTCTTTTTCTAAATGCTGTGTTAAATTAGGAACATGAATGCATGCCTAAAAATCATTATTTGAACTACATTAAGTGTAGTTGACATCGATAGTCAGTTAATTCTTCCTGTTGCACATGTTGACACATTTACAAATTTTTTAGCATTTAGAGTCTTACCTCTTTAATGGTTTCATAAACTGCTTATATGATTACATATCATAAACCTCTTCGATGAAATATATTACTTACTTTATAAATGCAGTGAGTGATTTCAATTTCAGGTATCGAAAATGTGATAACATCCCTTCTTTAGAAAATGCTTAAAAAAAAAAAATCCTACCCAAAAGGAACTAGACAATCACAATCTGACACTTTTTTGTTTATTTTGGGGAAAAAAAGTAATTTTATTTTTTATCCATTACTTATAATTGGCATCTTATTAGTTTAAATAATGTTTTATTATTATGTTTGCAGAATAGTGAAAAAACAAAGAAGTTATACAAACAAAAATTTTAATCTTATCGCTATCAATATTCTGCACGTATAATATCATAAAAAGTATGCAAGTATGCAATCAAAGTTTAGTTGCCGTGTGCCTTTTGACAACAATTTCAATATTTTGTCTGATTTGATGGTACCGAATGGAATTTTTTTTTTTTTTTTGTATCATTAACCAAATTAGTATTGCTTGCTTGATCTTTCAAATTGTCATCGGTACTTAACTGTAGATTTTCCTCTTTGGTACAATGTGGCATTGAGCAATGACAGCCTTCACCAATTGGGGTGAAAGTTGATACCGGCTTTGATCAAGACAGTCAAAGGCTGTAAAGGTGTTAGAACCATCTTGCCTGAAGCTAGTACTGCCTTTGACAGTCTTCAAGTTAGGTGGTCAAAGATGGTACCAGCTTCAAGCTGAAGGCAGTACCGGCTTGCAGCAAGACGGCTGAAGGAGGTACCGCCTAGCAGCAAGACGGCTGAAGGCGGTACCGGCTAGCAGCAAGACGGCTGAAGGCGGTACCGGCTTGCAGCAAGACGGCTGAAGGCGGTACCGGCTTGCAGCAAGACGGCTGAAGGCGGTACCGGCTTTTTTCTAAGGTGGCAGAAGCCGGTCATTTTTACTAGGGAAAGACAGCAACTGCAGTTGTAATGAGTTTTTGAAACATTAGAAAAAATGAGTTTAGAATATCTTACTAACAACAAGGAAACGTAAGATTTTGCCTTTTTTCCCACGAGCTTTTTTTACAGCGGAAACCAAATAAACCAGTTTGTACAACAAAGCTTAAGTAAAATAGAAGACAAACAGGAGTGACGAAAAACTGAAAAATGAGACATTTGCTATTACTGCCTTTTGCCTTCCCACGGCAGACTAGGTTGCTGGTGATAAAGGATGGGACACTATTTCAAAAAGAAACAAAAGTCTAAAAAAATTATTTTTATTCTTTAAATATTGACATGATTGACTCAAGCTGTATCATATTTAGGTGAGATGATGAATGAAGATGGAACGATTCAACTCCATTTTGTCACACCTAATATCATAAAACTTGAAGTGAAGTCGCGACGCATTAAGTCAAAAACATATCGTTGCTTTCTTGATTATCAGTCTGATAAGAATGGCATCACCGGGGATATTCGATATTGTTGTGACTGTGCTATTGGTAGCCGCATTGTTGAATGTTGCTCACACATCGCAGCGATTATATATTTTCTGTGTCACGCTCGATATTTGGCGAAAATAGTAAAGCCTGCTGAAATATTGAGTCGGCTGTTAATTGATGAAAAATTAAATGTCGTTGTGAATGAAGACTGATTAATACTAACCTTATTTGAAAAAATCATCATAAATTGTTGAAAACTATTATATCTAATGTCAGTTATTTAAACCAAATATGTTAAACGGTGTCTAAGTTATAAAAAAAGCTACTTTAATATTGGAAATGTTGGTCTGTATTAGATCCAGAATGAAAAATTGTTCAAAATAGCGTTAACAAATCGTTTAAAAACTCTTTAATCATTGTTTTTACACTCCGAATAACTTCATAAAGGATCTGTCTTGGTTTCCTTTTTGTTTTTTTCTCTAGTAAGATGGTATTTTTGATTTTAAAAAACAAACATCTTTTATTATTTTGTTTTACTCAGCGGACGATTTTTTACTAACATAGTTCAAATAAGTTTTTTGGCAGTAATAAATATTTAAATTAGTTTAAACACGGAATTCTGAAAAAAAAAACCTTTATATTTATTTATTTTTTTTTTCGTATTGTTCCGCCACATTAAAAAAATTTGAAAAAAAAATCCTGAGAGAGTATAAATGATATTTTATGACAAAATTTGGTGAGTGACATTTTTCAGAAAAGCATTGAAAAAAAAATTTAATTCTATTTCCGTTGCCAGAAATTGGCTTTTCGTTTGAAAATTAGAACTATACTTAATTTTTCATGTATTTATTACTAAGAATAAGGAAAAAAATTAACATCGAATAATGTGGAATTTTACTATGAAAAAAAAAAAAAATCGAAAACACATGTTTTTTTTTTTGAAAAACTCGTAGGTCGTTAATATAAAGAGCTGAAAATTTGGCTAAATAATTTTTTCCGACGCTAAAATGATTCTCCAGGTGCGAGTCGAAAAAACCGCATGGGCAGATTTAACGTAGAAACCCGGCTAGGTCTTTAAATGGAAGGAGAAAGAATGCATGTCACGGCAAGAAAAGTTCAAAACTGGTTATTCATAGTGTTAATTTACCCGCAAAAATTTCTATTTGATAAGCAGGACTTACATTCACATGTGACTTATTTCTTTTCATCTTTTGAAAATAAGAAATTCCTTAAAATGCGTGAAAGGAAAATGGAGGAAACTATTCACATTAAATGTACATTTTATGATAAATTAAATCTACAGATCGCTGCTGATTGTCGTTAAAGAAGAAACAAACTCGATGGCTTTTTTTGGGGGGATGAGGATAGGAGGGGAGTTGCAAAGACACAGTAACAAAGTTAATGAAAGTAAAGTGTACCCTCAAAACAACTTTTTTTTTTTTTTTCATTTCTTCATATTTGGTGACCTATAAATGAGCAAAAATTTTTCAAAATTGTGCCCTAATTGCTTTTTGAATTTTCGCTCCGACCTCTGTTGTAGGTAATGTAGTAAACTTGTTGGTGTATTAATTTTTCTAAGTGAGAATAATTTTAAAATAAACTCATTTATCGAAACATTGCTCTCAAAAATCTTGCAAGAAGGTTGAGAATGCATTGATAAAAATAATAAAAGGATTTAGCTGTAAGTTACCTCCGTTAAGCCAGGACCAAGGCAGATTTATGTGCAATATACCGACATCCATCTAGGAACTGCAGTTTTGTCCTTGTTATGGACTCATTACTCTGTCATAGTGATAAACAGAGCTGGAGGCAGATGCCAGCTTAATGAAGCAAAGTGTGCCAAGAAACTGCTGGCTGAAGTAAATTTAACAGCGAGAGACTACAGCCATGGTGCTGTTCAACACGTGAATTAAAGGCAAAACTTGGGTATTACGCTGTGAGTTACCGTTCTTATCCAGAGCTAAGGCAATGTGTATTGTCTGGTGGGGTAAAGTGGTCATAAAATCGTAGGTTTTCAACTTTGGTGGATAATAAATACAACAAATTATTTAAACACTTCAACTTTTTTTGTTGTTATTTTACATTGCATTATTAAAGAACACAGTACATTGAAGGTTAGAAAAAAAAAATATTGATTTAATTAGTTTTATGACACTTTCTTTTCCCTTTGTATTTATGACCACTTTACCCCATGGGATGGGGGAAAGTGGTCATAGCATGGAGTAAAGTGGTCATAGTTAAAAATAAATGCAAAACCGTATTAAATAGCCCTAATATTTGTATATTTCAGTTTTTTTATGGTTACAAGTATATGCACTAATATATGCGTGTATTCACGAGTATATACGTGTCGTGTAAACATGAATAATCACGTTCATATATGAGTAGATACCGTGCATACCTGAGTATATACATGTATAGTAGACGTATGTACGCATATGTGTACATGTGGGTATGTACATAACTGTACGTAAATGTATATATACGGGTATACACGAGTTAATTCGTGGATGCATCCAGTGCGTGTTTGTACGTGTCTACTCACGTATATATGGATGCACGAGTATATACGTATGTATACGTGTAAACACAATTATATACCTGAAAAGACGTATATACGTACATTTACGTGTATACACCAG
Source organism: Uloborus diversus (assembly GCF_026930045.1). Taxonomy (NCBI): domain Eukaryota; kingdom Metazoa; phylum Arthropoda; class Arachnida; order Araneae; family Uloboridae; genus Uloborus; species Uloborus diversus. The sequence continues at coordinate 104,900 of NW_026557943.1, read as the reverse complement.
TACATATATGTATTCACGAGTATATACGCTTACATACATATATGCCTACAGAGTGAATCCAAGCTCTTGAGCAAAAATCTAAGGGGTGTGAGAGGTGAAGATAAAAAGAAAAGAATAATAAGGAGCTTATGGTCGTTGACGCCCTACATGCACACAAAGCCAGAAAGTGATGGATGCAAAACAGGTCACAAATGTTTTACACAAAGATGATTTTACGCAAAATTTTAGTTTTTAAGAAATATTTAGAGCACTTGTTAAAAGTTAGGTCCCGTAGTAGTTCTAATACGCGCACCGCAACAAAGACTTCTTATCCTTCCCTCTAACACCTGTTAAAAATTTTCCCAAGAATTTAAACTAACCCTGTATACTTGCATGTAATATGCTCGTATGTAAGTGTTTACTCGAGTACGTACGTGTATATACGTGTCTACCTGAGTATATAAGTGTTCATATACATACGAGTAAAAGCAAGTATATACTTGTATAGTCGAATGTATATCTGTATAGATAAAAAAATACCCATTTCGCAGATACCCATATACGTATTTATTGGTGCATTTATGTGAATACGTTTATATACGCGCCTACACGAGTATATGCATACGTATATACTCGTACATTTAACCCCATTTACGGTAAAAACAATACATCTTTAGTGAAACTAATATTTAATTAAATCTGCCTCATACATAACTATTAAGTGACATTAGAAGAACAATATTTGTTAAGCCTAATATTATGACCACTTTATCCCATCTTACTGAAATTGTTGTAGAAAATGGTCTAAAATATATTCAGCTAACTGCTAATGATTAAGCGATCTTAAGACATGTAGGAAGCTTCCTGTGCCGTCAATCTGTTCATAATTCTAACAAACAAAATTTCCAAAGAAGTTAAGAGGTGTTTAGATTTTTAAAATTTTCATATTTACACAAAATATTTTTTTTACCAAATAAAATTTTGCCAGTTTTGGAAATTTTTTATTCAAAATGTAGTTTTTAACTCCTCGAACCAAAAATAAAATTTTCACATTCATTCGAACATTTATTTCCAAGCTATAGTCACTTAATTGACGTATGACCATTTTACCCCATTGACCACTTTCAAACACCAGACCCTATGCAATATACAGACCGTCCGGCTATCACATCCAGAGACTAAAGTTTCGTCCTTCTTATGGACTCATCACTCTGGTATAGTGATTAACCGAGCTGAAGGCAGAGGAGCCATCTCATTGAAGTAAAGAGTGCAGGAAACTTGTGGCTAAAGTAAATTTAGCTGTGCGAATAATGCATGTAGTTCTACTTTAGTTACGTTTTAAGGGAGGTAATTTACAGCTTAATACCCAAGCTTTGCCTTTAATATGCCAGTTGAACCGCCCCATGACTACAGACTCTCGTTGGTGAGCTATATTGACTTAAGTCACTAGTTTGTTGGCCAGTCTTTTCTTCATTGAAAAGACTCCTTCAGCTTGGTTATTGTCTACTCCCGACTGATGAACCCGTAACAAGGATGAAACTGATGCAATTTCTGGATGTAATAACCAGGCTGTCGTGTATTGGACACAAAAAGAGATATAACGAAGTTTCTAAAACATATCACTAGGAAAAAAAAACCTTTTATCTATTATGGTACCTGGCTATGTGTAAAACATCATGAAAAAGAAAGTAGCATGGGATCTCTTCTTGTTTTCCAGAAAATATTTTTTTTGTAGCTCATTTCATGCGTTTTCTCGTACGTAAAACGTGTGTCCAGTATGTAGATTAGATCTTCTAAAACTTTAAGGATGTAGTAAGAATGTATATATGTGTGTATAGAGAAAGAAAAAGACTAGTAATACTTTATTTTTCTGATTTTTACAAATTGATGTTATTTTAATTGCAGGTAATTCAGAAAACGATAAATCGATATCATATATATATATATATATATATATATATATATATATATATATATATATATATATATATATATATATAGATATATAGATTTATCGTATCAATCCCAAAATAATTCTTTCTTATTTATGTCCGTAGCAATGGAAGAAATATCATGAACAATATCTGTTTCACTTTCCTCTAAATGCCTTTTTTCTATGTCATCTTCAAATACCTCTAAAAGGCTGTCGGTTCTTGATAAATCAGTATTATCTGCTTTTTTTTCCTTTGTACATCGGTTAAAAGCAGCTTCAATTTGACTTTTTGTCAGATATTCGTTCGATTGGAATATTTTTATGTCTTCAATCATCTCTATTCTCATTGCATGTTCTGCAACAAAAGAGAAAACAAAGAAGAAAACATTTTGGAAATCTCATGTGAGGGGTGGGCTCTCCCAACTCGTAAAAGTACACAATTTTCATTGAAACAAATAGAATTTCTTTATGAAAAGTTCCTTTATGGTAAAAAACCGGCAGAAAACAGACGTCCGACCTAGTAGAACATGCAATGAGAACAGAGATGATTGAAGACATAAAAATATCCCAACCGAACGAATATCTGACAAAAAGTCAAATTCAAACTGTTTTTAGCTGATATCCCAAGCAAGAAAAAGCGAATAATACTGATCTATCAAGAACTGACAGCCTTTTAGAGGTATTTGAAGATGACATAGAAAATAGACATTTAGAGGAAAGTGAAGCAGATATTGTTCATGATATATATATATATATATATATATATATATATATATATATATATATATATATATATATATATATATATATATATATATATATATATATATATATATATATATATATATATATATATATATATATATATATATATATATATGATATGGATTTATCGTTTTCTGAATTACCTGCAATTAAAATACCATCAATTTGTAAAAATCAGGAAAAAAAAAAGTATTACTAGTCTTTTTCTTTCTCTATACACACATATATACATTCTTACTACATCCTTAAAGTTTTAGAAGATCTAATCTGCATACTGGACACATGTTTTACGTACGAGAAAACGCATAAAATGAGCTACAAAAAAATTATTTTCTGGAAAACAAGAAGAGATCCCATGCTGCTATCTTTTTCATGATGTTTTACACATAGCCAGGTACCATAATATATAAAAGGTTTTTTTTCCTAGTGATGCTGTTTTGAGTTAATTGCGATCAAAAAAGCACAATTTTTGATAATTTGAAAAATATCAGGGTATTTTTCTCCTTAAAAAATTAAACCTCAAACAAATTTTGTGCTATTTACTCTCTTCATAGTATAAACTTTCAGTTTACACTATAACTAACATTTTTTTCGGGGGGTGGCTTTTTGGGGGAAATAACGCAGGTTCAACTTGCGCGAAAGCGGATAAAATCCATACTTTGCGACCCCTTATCTGAAGAAAGCAACAACCCCCAACCAAAATAACTATGAAGTCATCATCACTAGATACAGTACAACCAATAAATATAAACATAACCGTGGGGTGGTGTTTCTGTAAAGAGCTAAAGCGCATTGAAACGCGACTTTTAGAATTTTTCTAAAAAGCGCTGCAAAACGTCAAACTTGGGGAATTTTTAACGAGCGAAAAAAATTTTTTGGAAAGCTAAAAATTTCAGAATGTTTACTTCTTATGGCCTACCTTGACATATAAAAAAATTATAAAAATCAAAAATGGTCACTGCCACACCTTGTCTGAACTTCAAAATAATGGCTCTTAATTAGCATGCATTCATGCAACCTGACTCACTGACAAGTTTTGTTTTAAACAGTTTTGATATCCTATTTTTTCTTGAATTTGGGTTGTATATTTTGCTAATGGTATTCTACACCATACTAGTCTTCTACACCAGTGTGTACCATCAAATACCGGTATTACGAAATCGCAAAATAGCTCCAAATATCAGTATTCGGTATACCGGTATTGCAATCACTAGCAGCAATAATACGTTATTTATAGTTTCGAGATGTGACTTAAATGGATTCAGATTCACTTCAGATTAAGTATCCCAGATCATTCCATATTTCATTAAGGATTTTATCAAGCTTGTTTTTCTTTTCGATTATTTCACGCTTTCCCTTGATTTATTTATTTATGTATCTTCCTCAAATATGGCAGTTCAATTTTCAACCACTTCCTGTGATCCAATTCTGATGAAATTTGGTATGCAACCTCAGACCCGATTAGGAAGCAGTATTCTTTAATCGAATGAGTTGACCCTTAAATATTACATGCAACGTTTCAAAAGTCCGGTTATCTCATCCAGATACTGAAACCTGGTCCTTGTTATGGGCTCATCAGTCTGAAATACGGAATAACCGAGCTGGAGGCAGATGTCGTCTCATTACAGCTGAAAGGGTCATGAAACTGGTAGCTAAAGAAAGTTAATCGCACCTACGAGAATCCGCAGACATGGTGCGGCTCAACTTGGAAATTGAAGGCATAACTTGGGCATTCATCTATAATATATAACCCTCAAGCTAGGCTAAGGCAGAACTACATGCAATAGACCAACAGCCCTGTTATCCCAGATAAAACTGCAGTCTCTGGATGGGATAACCAAGCTGTCGGTGTATTGCATGAAGTCCTCCCTTAGCTCTGGCTTAAGATTGGTAACTTACTGCTTAATCATTAATTATTAGTTTGTTCCCACATTAATCTTTTTTTTTTTTTGCATAAAACATCTCATGTGAGGATGAAAAAATGCTAGCATAAATTATAATTATATATCCATAGTAACCCTTGATTTTTTTTCTGCATCAGATAAAATTTGTTCCAATGCTTGAAGGTAACTAGAACGCAAAAAATGATTGCTTTTAACGAACTTCATTATAAAATAAAAGTGAATCTTCAATTGAAAGTTAATTTTTGATCACAGTCGTAGCTAATTAATGCATTACTTAAAATATCACTAGGTGTTCTGAACAGCAATAGATGCCTAATCTGCAACTCCATAACTCTGATCATCTCCTGGTCTCCGCGAGCCTAGATAGTGTCGCACAAGGAAAAAGAAATTTGCCCACACTATATTGGGGTGCAATATACCATAGGCTTTTAGGACGACTGCCTTGCCACTTGATTTCACGGGACTGCTTCACTGTTTGCTGTTATTCTACCACTGGAGTCACTCTATATCAAATCGATGAAAAAGTAAGATTTTCAAACTGACTCCTTCGGATATTTCTAAAAATGTATACCGAGATAGCAGTTAGTCAAATAAATAAAAAGCCAAGTTTTAAGATTCTTAAGACAGATATTCTTCGATTGGGGGGTATTACAAAAAATGATTGATGGAGTATCTTTCGAAGGCATGTAACTTCTCTTCAAATTGCACTACATGTAAAAACTTGATACAATTTTAAAGGTCTTGAAACAAGTTTAAATGGTAGATTATTATATTACATGATACAAAAGTGCAATTTTAAATTTTGAGATTTCATTTTGAATATTTTCAGAAGGTATTATTTTAATAATCTTTTTTAAAGTATATTTAAGGACGTCTGTCTTGCCACTTTATCCTTGGGACTGCCTCACTGTTTGTTATTCTCTCACTGCACACTGGACTCATATTCTATCACAAAATTTCAAATCAATCAAAAGGTAAGATTTTGAAACAGACCGGTTCGGATTTTTCTAAAATTTTATATAGAGATAGCAGTTAGTAATGTAGAAAGTAGCAATCGAAGCGTTATTACAAAAAAAAAAAAAAAAAAAATTGGAGAGATAGAGTATCTTTTGAATGCATGTAACTTCTTTTCTAATTGAAATACGCGCAAAAATTTGATACCGTTTCAAAGATCTTGAAGCAAGATTTGAAATGAAACCTTACCTGATACAAAAGTGCAATTTAAAATTTTGATGGTCATTCCAAATGACCTTTGGTCTTGAAAGACCATTTCCAAAAGATATTATTTTAAAAATCTGAAATACATATACATTGTAAAATACTGTTATGTTCTTTATTTATACCAAGTTTCACGTTTGGTCAATTAGGGCTAGGTAACTAGCTATTATTCATTATTCAATGATTCATACAATAGATGTTTGACGATAAATTGAAAAATAATAATGTGAGCAAAGCAGATAATAAATTAAAAATGTATAAAAAATGGCAAAATTATCCTTGCTCCTTTTTAAGTATCGCCTGCAGATTGACTTGCAAATAGTATTTTCTACAACACATATTAGGCCTCCTTTACACAAGGAAGGTGGGTTGAATCAACTTCAGAAGGCAATATATAATAAATAATATACGTATACGTAATATATACGTAAATATACGTAATAATATACGTAATATATAATATACCATTTAAATTTCAGAAGGGCAGTTATCAGAATGTGTAGCAAAAAAGTGAAGTAATCGCCTGCCGTCGTTCAAGTAACAGTAAACTCTTTATGCATGCCAGGCACATACGCCACTATCATTCTCATTCCAATGAGTAAAAACTTCTTGGGTGATTCTAGTCATTGGGGCATTGCCAAGCGTTTTATTTACACAAGAGTCAACGTGGTTCAGTTAACGGCGCACGGAGGGGTATTTCAGCAAAAAAAGCTGGCCAAAAGTAGAAATGTCAACTTTACTGATTGGGGGCCATCCTTAAGTCTCAAAACAGGTGAATAAACATGCCGTTATGTGGAAATGTTATTTTTTCATTGAAACTATGCATAAAAATTTGCCCGCATTCAGGACTTAGCACTTTGATGATACAGTTGTCTTTGTTTACGACATTCGAGATTTCCAATAAACCTTCAACGTCTTATTTTTCAAGTTAAAATTATATTAGAAGAAAAATTTATTATAGATGGGCTTGGAGAACATTTGTATTCTATTATTTATCAATTTTTACTTTTAAAGAGTGAAAGTATTTGTTTAAATGCTATTCTTGAAACCTCACAAAAATATCATCCATTGTTTTGACATTTTTTATGTGAATGAATGTTTTTAAACACTGCACTCATTTGTACTAGTCCTAAGTTATACCCTATATTACTTTAGAGTGTCTACTTTGATAATCTGCAGCAAAATTTTACACGAGTTTGCCCGAAAAAATAATAAAACTATAAATAGAGCACATTATTATTTTCATAATTTTGAGCTTTTTCGATTACTTTTAGGTTATATGGCTTCAGTCATGAGTACGACTTAAAAGCAACTACACATTATTATGAAAGTATTACATAAAGGCTATTTGATGCAAAGTTCAAGCAAATAGAAGCACTTGTTGAAAATATGGATTACTTTTGGAAACATCGAAATTGCAAAAATAATACACTTTTATTTCAGGGTCTAACTTTGAAGTCAACCAGTAGCATCAAATTGTCTTTCATTTTATAATATCCTACAATTGTTTTCAATTTATGCACCTGACTGAGTCTAGTGAACCCAAATATAACCGAAAAAAGGAAAATTTATGAAATTAATAGTCTGCTCTACTTATAGCTTAATTATTTTTCTGTGCAAATTTTCGCTGCAGATTGTCAAAATAAACAAATAAACAGTTTGATAGGAAAGCTTTGAAGTAGTACAAATGAGAGCAGAAAATTTGAAAACATTATCTTTCAAAAAAAAGAGGGGGGGGGAGTTTTTTGAGGTTTGAAGAAAGGCATTAAAAGAAATAATGAATATATATATATAATAATATAAATAAATTGAATAATAGGTAACAAACCCTGGTCGAGCCCTTTCATAGTAAATGTTTAGTCAAATATCACTTTTAAAGTGAAAAATAAAATGATGAAGGTTTGTTGAAAAACTTGAATGTACCAAACAAAAAGACAACTGAATCATAGAAGTGTTAATTTCCGACTGCTGGTAACTTTTTATGGTTAGTTTCAATGAAAAAAGAATGTTTTTACGTACTGCCATCGTTATTTACCTGTTTTGATACTCAGGGCCGACAATAACCAGTAAAGTTCCATCTGGTTCAGACAATTTCGATTTTTAGCCAGCTTTTTGGCTCAAATACCCGTCTGTGCAGAGCTCTGGGTTAGAAGCAAAATTTATTCTACTAAGTTGGCTCGTATGAAAACAGTGAAAACACCAGGCAAATAATTGACACACAACTTTTTTTGATTGAACTTAACCAACTCGTAATAACCGACTTCACTTTTAGCCTTAAGTTATTTAAATCTTTTAGAATTTCCTTTACCTAAACATGTGATTGCATTGCCTTTTTTTTAAAATACTGATTGATGTTCCTTTGCTTCCTTGTTTTTATTAACAGTATTATTTTACAATTTTAAATATAATTAATGCCAAAACTTATTAAGTTAGTCTGTTGTAATCCTTTTCCGCTGCCAAAACATTACGTGCTAAATGCTTCAGATCAGTTTTGATCTAAGTGCAGAATCTGGAAAGAGGTATGAAGTTACGGATGCAGAAAGCAACCTAGCAAATGATTGTCAAGAAGTACATAATTGTTAAATACAGTTTGACTTGATGGATAACGTGTGTAATATTTTTTTATTTATATCATTGTATATCAGATTGAATGAGTTTCCATTTTTGTAATGGTGCATTATCAGTATGATTATGACACATTCAGACACATAATTTCTTTTAATTGATGACATTTGATTTTTTTCCACTCAGAGATATATTGAAGTTAAAATTATTTATGATCCCATTGTTTCCCCAACATTAAACGTGGTACAAGTAAAAAAAAATAACAGTGCATTCAAAACATATTTTTTCCAGATTCCTAAAATAATAGCTTTTTGAAATATTCAAGGTTTAAAGGTCAATTCTATTGACCTTTAAAGTTGTAGTTTTGTATGACTTAATACATCATTTAGAAGCTTTTAATATAAACTTTTAAAATTTAATAAATTCAAATCTCTAACTTTATTAGTTCCAGAGTTATGAACAGTCAAATATTTGCTGTGGGAGCAGAACATTTAAGTTTCTACCCCTATATCTAAAATATTACAACGACTAGAGGTTTAAAATTTAATTTTTATGTATACTTAGTAAATGTTAACGTATCAGCAAAATATTGTTATAAATCTCGATCACTCATTTTGTAAGGTGTGTAAGTTGACATGGAATGACTAATTTTTCACTTTCCTTTTGTTTTTTTCTTCCCTTTAAATATATTTTCCCATTATTACTCCATACTGCATTACTCTTTTTCTCTAACTGCTATGAGATTTCTGTGTGCATTAATTTTCCAATAAAGCCACAGTTAAAAATACATAAATAAAATATATAGCTCACATTTTTAAAGTTATATAGATATTAGGTTGGGTCACCGTCCTATGGTGAAAATAAAGTTTTCAATTTTTATCGGGCACAGCACGAAAATGGTTCCAAATGATGTTTTAAGTTTAAATACATGTATTAAATTTTATCATATTTGAATGACATTTTCTGCTTTCGGACGGAAATGTGTGAGGAATATCACTTTTTATTTTGATACTTAATGCTGCGATTTTGTCATATGTAGCATCATATTTTTTAACACGCTTTTATTAGCTTCACTTGTATGTTTGTGAGTAACTCTCCTTTGAACTAAGAGCTAGTGGTTTATTACTGTTAGCAAATTCCACTACTTTATGAGCGATAGTGGCCGAGCGGTCTGTTCGCCGATCTTCGCTGACGTCCACCTCCGGGAATTATTGGGAGTACGTTCTAATCCCGTCTGCACCGAAACTAAATTTATAATCTTGCAACTCAATTTTCGCCCACTTCTTGTGATCGGATTCTTTTAAAATTTGGAATGCAACCTCAGACCCGATGACAATGGAATATTCTATAATCAAATTACTTGATTAGAATAAGCTAATAGCTTATCGTTAATAAACACGCTTTTGTTAGCTTAACTTGTATGTTTGTGGGTCCAACTTTCCTTTGGACAAATAGCCAGTGGCTTATTAGAATTACTTACAACGTACAAATCAGAGCTACGGAGTGTAACAATGTTTGCACATGAATTTACCAGAAAACATTCAAGATGTCTGATGCAAATAAAATAATATTTTAAAGAGCTGAAAAAACACGCCTTTGTAGCAAAATGAACAAAAAAGTAAAAAATAAAATACTAGTTTAAAAAACTAAAAAAACACGATTTTGTAGCAAAATGAACTAAAAAGTAAAAAATAATCTTTGAATGACAAGTATATAAAGTAATTAACCAAACATATAATTTTACTGCAAAATAAAAGACTGTGGGGGCTTCTTATCTGATGTCTTAAATTTCTTCCTCTTGTTATCCATGCAAAAATGTAAATAGGCAGCCCCCACGCTTTCTTTATTACAGTAAAATTAAGTGTTTGGTCAATTACTTTATATACTTGTCATCCAAAGATTATTTTTAACTTTTTAGTTCATTTTGCTACTGAAGCGTGTGTTTTTTTAGTTTCTTAAACTATTTTTATTGTAATTATTTCACAGAAAGTAACTTCATTAAATTTGTCTTTGTTGGCGTAAGTTGGAATTGACTTATAGTATTTTTAAATGTTCCTTGTTCAATTCTAAAAACTATATGTAGTTATTCTGTCTCAGTTATCCATCAAAAATAAATTAAAACATCGTTTTGAAAATTTGGGAGCTCATATTCAAAAAAGTGATCTCGTCCTCTTTTATTTTTTATCATTTCAAAATGTAAAGTATAGTTTCATGCACTCGCACTCATACCTCTGTTAGTAAATAAATTAAAATAATAAAAAAAATTAATATAAATGATATTACAAAAATATTAATTAAAGCAGGATGGAACTGTTGTTTCTCCTTCAGCTCAGCCCCGGCCCCTCTGGAGTGACTCAGCCCCAAGCAAGGAAGAAATGCAGTCTCCGGATATCGTCTCTTTGAAGGAATTCCTAGCAGTTCCGGCTTATCATCGGCCCTATATCCATTAGGAGCTTTCCCGGTGAATCCGGAAAATGTCAATCAGAAAGATTTGAGGTTAATTTCAGGAAAATTACTTACCTTTCGCAGGAAACTTTCCAGGGTTCTGCTTAGAGATGTAAAATTTCCGGAAATTTTCAAGTGGTGGAAAAAAAACGGATTTTTATCGGATTTTTTCTGGAAAAATTGGAAAAAATGGAAAATTTGATCCTTTTATGAATAAAGTTAGGATTTCTTAATATCTCTGTGTTTCTTGGAACATATAAAGGGGTATGCATTTAAAAAAATATGCTATCCTCACATCTTCTTTTTAAAGTAACATAAAGGTAAGATCAATTAGGGGAAAAAAACTTTTTGTTTTTTAACTGAGAGTTTCCATGGGGTCAAAAACCAGAAATAAGTCAAGTCGTCATTCAACCAATAATATTGGGTAATGTGTTTATCTAATCATAGCAACTACATTTTCTATTTTAGATTACCTTTGAAACTTTAAATATTAATTGAAATTTTCGACTATCAGGCATAATTGATTTTTTTTTTTTTTTGAAAAAAAAAATTATACAATGTAACTTTACAGTCTGAAAATGAAAGCTATTGAGTTTTGATTTTTTCCAATCCAGTCAAAACAAAAGTTCAAATCAAAACTAAATTGGTTTTTCCTAAGCTGAAAAAAACTTAAACTAGAGTTTCAGTTTATTCATACGGACGTGCTAAGCACAGTAGTAAAAGTATTCATACCAGCACTTTTGTACAAAACTGAGTTATTATAACCAAGTTGTTCTCAGTTTCGTATTTTACTTAAATGAAAAAAATGTTTTAGGGTCTTTGATCAAAAACTAGGTTTTTTTTTTTTTGAAAAATTCTTTTAAAAAAAGAAAAAAAAAATACATCTGAATCAAATACAGTCGAGTCCCGACTTACGCGAGAGATGCGTTCCAAGACTCCTCGCGTAAGTTGAAATTTCGCATTGTGAAAAAATATATGTATTCAATTTTTTTTTAAGTATATCTAATGCTTTTAGACTTCTATAAACACCCCTCAATATGCTTTAAAACATTTCTCAACTATACACTACAGTTTTTTTTACATAAAGAACTAAACTTTTACTGAATTTGAAAAATAAGAAACTTTTCAACATGAAATACTTTAAGATGCACAAAATGAATGATCAACGAGAGAGAATGAAATAAAATAAAACACCATACGCACAGTATGTATAGTAATAATAAAATGCTGCACTATAGTAGTACTGTACGGTAGATACAGTAACATACTTATGAGTTGAAAAATGAAGATAATTGTGATTTATGCTCTATTATCGTATCGTTATGCTTATGTTATACATTTTCAAATATGATTGCTTCGCCTTTTTCTTTTATAACGTTTCAATTTGTGGCAACAGACCCTCTTCCTGATCTCCTAAATCTATAATACAAGAGCAGCTTCCATTTTCATAATATTTACTTTGCTAGACTGCTCTGCAAGCTTAAATATTGAAAATAAGTTCTGAACCTTTAGGAATATCTTTTTGTTTTGACTTGTAATTGTACTCATTGAAGATTCAATCATATTTATTGGCGCACTACCGTCGACGTTTTGTAGTTAAAGCATCTCGAGAATCTTAGCTTTTTTTTTTTAAATCAGAAACCTTTATTTTCTTCCCATCAATTACCACCAAGATACCAATATATTTCATCAACTTTAATGTTTAGAATGAAAAAAAAAATAAGGATGCTGAATGGTTATTTGGTGCACTAACAACTCGATGCGTAGATTAGTTTGATGTGGGAATTTTTGCTCTCAGTGATGCCTAGAGTGATGTAATAACATTCACGAAATCAATATTTGGTACCCAATAACGAAGCCGATACTTCCTTCTAAAAAATCTATGTTGTAATCGAACAATTCGCGTTAACCCTAAAATTCCTAACTCCTGAAAAATTCGCGTTATAGCCATTTCGCATAAGTCGAATCGCGTTGTATCGGGAGACATATATATATATATATATATATATATATATATATATATATATATATATATATATATATATATATATATATATATATATACTGTAAAAAAATTCGGAAACGTTTCTGAGTATATCGTGCAGCTGTGGTTCATGAAAGTTTAAAAAACGTTTCTGAGTATTTCGGAATCCTCTTTCCTTAATTTCCAGAAATATTTCTGAGCATTCTGTGCAGCTGTGATTCATGAAAGTTTCGAAAACGTTTCCGAGTATTTCGGAATTCTCCAAACAATTTTCAAAAACGTTTCCGAGAATTTCGGAATCCTTTTTCCGTGATTTTTTCTAAAATATAATTCTTTATTATAGTATTACATACCATATCAGTTTCAATTCTTTCATATCTAAGAGAAATAATACAAGCAATTTTAGAATCATTCGTGGATTTTTTTTTTTTTTTTTTGAATTTCTAATGACAAATAGCAGGGTTAACAGCATAACATATGCACAGTTAAAAATTATGAAATAATCTAGTAGTTTCATTCCTAATCACAAAATCGTCGGGGAATTGGAGGGGGGGTACCTTCTGAAAAGTGGGGATTGTTTGTTAAACAATCTTAAACTTCAGTTTTTCTCTCAATATTTTCAAGACAAAACTATCAACATATTGTATTTTTAATGCAGAACTTAAAAACATATCTTGTATCAAACTTGATAGCTTTTATCTTCGGATAAAATTTGACAGGACTTACCTACCCTTCGCGTTCCGGAATTCGTTCACCTCAAGTCAATTTCTCTGACGAACAAAGTGTACCGAAAAGTACCAACAGAGAAATTGATGAATTTAAATATGACACCAAGTCCCCCTACTGGAACCATTCGGGTTGATTCTTCTGTTCTTGCCCTTTTCCAGCTCATCACAAATCACATTTGATCTTTTGATTTTGTGCTATACTCACCTTGTTTATCTTTAGCTACTAAGTCGCCCGTTAAGGTATGACAAGTGAAAATTGCTTCTACATTTGAATGAAGCCATTGCCTCTTTGGTGATATTTTGATAGTTGAGATGTAACCCTAACTCCAGCGGATGAACCCTAAACTCCGGTATTCGCGTTTATTGTTGACCACTTTTTCGTTTCTTTATTCTCCTGAAATGACACACCAGTAAAACAGTTAGGTGACCGGATAGAGTTCAGCCTTGTCACAATAAAGATTTCCCTTGCATGTTAAACTTTACCAAGACATATTATCAAATGTTTATGCCGTTGCGCGAGTTTCATTGTTGAAACACGCGGGTTACTCGATCATCGACTATTATTTATATGAGGATGTACAAGTGGAACAAGAGCTTAGGCAATAATATTTTTAGGACAACAATGCCACTTTCCGCTGTGCCTTCGTACCGTACTTTGCTAATACGATTGTTTTCTCCAGTTTTCTCCAATTGATAGCATTTCATTTGCTCATCGATTTTAACTTCATACAAAATGATTTATGGAACACTCGATTCTTCATTCGTAGCAGATTCACAATCCCCACTCAAAAGTTAGTGAATCTGCATATGTTAGGACAGTTATTAGTCATTCATTATTTCAGTCATCATTTTCAGTCATTATTCATCATTTCGAATGTCGCGCTTTAACCTCTCTACAACGTCTCGTGGTTTCTCGGGAAATGCAATTTTAGCATGTTGCATTTAACGCGAAGTCAAAATTTGCATTTATCTGACCTAGTATGTCAACTGCAATTTGACAGATACAGATTACGTTAAGTGGGATGCGTCCGTTACTGATGGAAAAATGCTACGTCTATTATGGGATTACAAAAAACTCCTTTAACGTATTTTTTTTTCTTTTTATTAAATAGGTTACTGCATCTGTCGGAAATTAATGAAGTTAGAAAATTGAGTAGATAAATTTAATCCCACGCAGATGCTGCCGTTTACCTGCATACGGCAGACCGCAGCTTGTAAAGAAATACCACTGTGATTTCCGGTGTTTTTTAATAAACATAGATGGCAGCACTACAGAACATAGTGGATCTCAGACGTATTATTTTAGATTCCACATCTTCTTCTTTTCATCTCCGAAGTTTCCAAATTTATATAGGTACATATAATTTTTTTATTTTGTAATCGCCGCACCTCGTAATAAAGGAACATAAGTTCGAATTTTTCGAATTTTTTTTTTTTTCCTTTTAAACCATTAATAAGCGGCAGGGTACGTTTCTAGCTTTTTCTTATGACCATAGATGGCAGCACTACGATATAAATCAGTTGTTGAAACAAGGCTTCATTCGATACGCGTCTTACATCGAACTATAAATTGTCAATAAATGCTTTTAATATCGAAGTGTACTGTTACGTTTTTTTTTTAAGAACGAATAGAGCGAAGCCTTGGTTGAAATAGTGTTTAAATTAAACGTCCCGATTCTGAACTTTGAGTGCCAGCTTTTTATTTATTTACTTATTGTTGCTTATCGTTTTTCTTATATTTTTATTGATCTTAATTTTAGATTCCAACACAAACAAGTAACTATTCCTTCTCAGAATTGTATCGGCTATACAATCTTATCCCGTTAATCAATTCATGCATTTAAAAATAAGTTTTTTCAGCAGTAATATTTTTCCTTAAATGTGGGACTTTTTAAAAACAGTTTGAAATATGTTTTTTGGCTTTAAACTTCTGTTCAAATTATGAAAAAGTACTATTAAAAATTAATGTTTCACTCAGGTATCGTTTATGGTTAAACAATTATTTGGTAACAACGGGCTTTAACTGAAGAAACAACAAATAATTTACAGTCAAATGTCCCAACACATGAATAAAAATTGTAAAAAAAAAACCTTACTATTTAAGTAGGGGAGAGTGGGGCTGAAAGTAAACGCGGGTTAATTGTTCCCATTGAAATATATCAATGAAGAAAAGGATAAATATATTTAGTTAATACATGATGAAATAAATGAAAGAAAATAATAATAATAAATTGCTGCAGCGCACAAATGGGAGCCGTTTTAACCGGGCTAGTGGCGCGCAGTACATTAAAAGCAAAGCAGGTGCATCGTTTATCTAATTTTCCAAATACTTTTGTTTTTGAACTTTTTGGTTTTTTTCTCGAACTTTAAACGATAGTGTTAGTTCTTTGGTGTTTGTATACAAACATCGATTGTGAATGCTAAAATACAACGCTGAAACGATTTACGTTTTGTTATCTAACAGATAATTTGATTTTCAAGGGGATGTGCGTATGGGGCGAGTTGTCCTTTTTCTTGGGGGGGGGGAGGCAAGATGCTCCGAGGAACAACTTTCCCCAGAAAGGAGGAGTAGCTGGCACCAAGGAACTTCTTGCTCCTATTCATCTGTATCAAAAATGTAGTAAGCAAAAAGATATACAAATGAATATTACATGTAGGGTGACGGCACCAATTACGGACTGTAGTAAGTTTGGATTTAAATTATAAGAATTTTAGGCGGGTAAAACGGGTATTGCTGCGGCCCATGAATACGGTGCGACCATCTATCGTTTATCAGAGTGAGTTCTATGAGCCAGTTGTTATTTTCAAGGCAGTGGTGGAACGTTATGAACAGCTACCACGAGGTATGCCGGTGTTTATATTCATTTGAATTTAATAACCTTTTGGATCTGAAAATAAAGAACTATTGCGCATTTTCAAGAGAAATATGGAAATTTTGTCCATTACCCATCCTGTAGTCATCCTATCTGTTAGTAAACAGCAGTATCTACAAAGTTTTCGCTTCATTTTTGCATTTTTGGTTTTCTTTCAGATTTATTGAACTTCAGGGGTGTCCCCCTCCCTAAGACAACCCAACATTTTAGTGGTGGAGTCAGCGCTCTATAGAACGATCTTCTGCGACCCTTCCGTTATAGCGACCGATGCATGGACTCCTATTCCATAGATGCAATGTTATTTTACTGTCCATTTAGTACAGTAAAATTAGGCCAAAAAATGGCGAAACCCAAACATCCAAAAAAAAAAAAAGTTTAAACCTGTTGTAAATTACTTCTTACCCTACCAGCAAGAAGGGGTAAAAAGTTTCAGTATTTTACGCGTCGGATTTGGGGGAAAAGGGGAAGGGGACAACTTATCCTCTTTTAAAAAAAATTCTATATTACTAAAAAAAATTACTAAAAAATCCCAGAAACCACTCTCTAGCAGTAAAATAATTAACTCTTAATTGATGAAAATGCTAATTGTCCGGGGTGCACGGATGCACAGACCGGGGAGAGGGGGGGGGGGGTCATGGCGCAGTTTGCGTCATTGGAATTTTGAAGGCAGTTGTTTCAAGGGGTATTTCTTTCTTTTTTGAGGGCTTTTATTCTGGAATAGTAGTCCGTTACACTTGAGGGGTGCGCCATCGCTTTTTGGGAGGGGGACCCTGTAATTTGCATTTTAAAATCAACGATCGCACTGGAGTTCACAAAAAATTTCACTGGATTTAATCTTTTCCGAAGTACAAAATGCCTTACAATTCATATAGCAATGTCAGAAGGTTCATCCTAAACTTGTCTAAGCAAGCTCAGACCACCAGTTTCGTTTGGACAGGAGTTATTTAACTGTTAAGAGCGCTGGAGTGATATCTAAAACTAAATCCCTGTACAGGCCAAAAAAAAAGCCCAAATTAACTGAAGTTTCCCTTTTTAATTAATTCACTTCAACTTTTCTACAATCTTTTGCCACCATCGTAAGGGGGATAAACCGTCTCGCCAATAATGAGACGGGCAATGCTGCAATTCTGCATCCTCTAAGTCGGCGGGGATTTTCGTCTGCGAACACCAAGCTGCCTCTCTTAGCCGTTATGTGAGTAGGCCGTTATGTGAGTTCTGCTAAATATGCGAACATTCACTGGCTGAACATACGCTGGTTGCAACACTGGCTGAAACTTTTGAGTATATTATCAATGAAACCCTCAGAATTAAAGCTTACCTCTGCTGATACGTTCATAAGGCGGTTGAGGGCATTCCAACCTTCAACTCTACCCTTTTCCACCCCTCCCCCTCCAGTTTTAGAATGTTGAAAAATCGCTTCGTACTTAGAATTAATGATGTTTATAGCTCTTCTCAAGTACCCCGCTCTGGTGGCAACGTGAGACTTACCAGAGATTCGGTTCGTAAATCAATGTGTTTTTTAAGCACTTTTATTATACTTGGCCTGATTGTCTCGGAGAAATCTGAGGTCTGTTTTCGATTATATCCCTGCAACTAGACCACTTAGAGACTTCAGGATTTCACTAAATGATTTTCTTAATCTTAAGGTACAACTTAACACTGATAAATTAAAATTCTAAAATAAAATTATTATTTCAGTTAAGATGGAAAACAGCAAATTTCATGTAATATCCCTATTAAATGTTACAAATTTTGTTACTCATTGTTACAAATTTTGTTTTCTTGCAACAGTAATGTTAAAAGCAATCATAATGAAAATTTTGCATTAAGGCTTCTCTAAAGCAAGCATAAATCCCAAATAGGAACAAAGATTAAATTTTAGTGCCAACTGCTTAAAGTTTTAGACACGTAAAAAGGTTTTTTCTCTTTTAGTACCGAGCATTTATATGAAAAAAATGTGAAATTTCGTGAGGGTAAAATTATTCTATTTCTGAAATACATTTACACTAAAAAGAAAAATAACAGTATTTTTTAAAAAATACCAAGCACTTTTAATAATGCACTCAAAAGGACAAAATAACTTTTCTGGGTCAGAAAGGACAGTTTAAGAATTCCTGTAGTTTTCGAAAACTAAAATAAAATGACATCGCAAAGTGCGGTTCTAGTCATTTCAAACCAAACTTTCCCAATAAGAAAATATGCATGTTTCAAGATTCAAAGTTATTGAAAGCTAGATAATGATAAGAAATTCTCTTCATGACTTGAGCCGCACTTTTCCACGTTTTTGGTGTCATTTTCTTGGAATTTTAGGAAACTACAGGAATTCTTAAATTGTCCTTTCTGGCACAAAAAAGTTATTTTGTCCTTTTGAGTGCATTATGAAAAGTGCTTATTATTTTTTTTTAATTCTGTTATTTCGCTTTCTGTTTTGTTAGAAGTAGCACCAGTGCAACAAGCCCCCCCGCCTTTGCACCCTCAAGCTTGTGTGTGTGTGAACACCTTTTTTTTCATTTATTTCTAATATTTCTTTCAATGTGTTTATTTTTTGGAGCAAATTCCATTATTTTGCAAAATTTAAAAAAAAAATTCTTTTTTTTTGTGCAACTTTTTTTTTTTTGTGCTCACAAACCTGTGCACTTCGCTTTTTACTTCCTTTAAAAAAAAAAGGGAGTATTGTATTCGCGAAAAATTTTTCTCTCAAAAATCGGCCTTCATTTCCATTTTGCTCACCCCCGAATGAATGTTGAAATTATTTTTCAACCCGACCACACGTGGATATATACCTAGGAACATACAGACACCCGAAATATCCATTTTGACGGTCCCCGAGTTAATTACAACGAGTTTTCTCGTGATGTCTGTATGTACGTATGTATGTGCGTATATATGTCGCATAACTCAAGAACGGACTGTCCTAGAAAGTTGAAATTTGGTACGTGGACTCCTAGTGGGGTCTAGTTGTGCACGTCCCTTTTTGATTGCATTCGGATGCTCCAAAGGGGGTCTTTTGCCCTTTTTTGGGGGGAAGTCATTGTAAATTTCGATGTAAACTCAAGTGGTGTTATAATTTGGCGGACACTTGGCGATATATCGAGTATACAATCCAACTTGGCGACAAATTTGGCGATAGTTATTTTTTTTTTAAATCTGGTTTCAATTTGGCCGCTGTTGGTGATATTTAGAGAGTAAACTAATGAATCACATTAAAAGTGCCAATAATGAGAAAATGACATTAAATTGGAGTAAAAGGAAGTCATGTGATGCACACATCAGCTCGTTTTTTTTTTCTTTTCTTTGAACTTGCAAACCTGTGTACTCTGTCTTTTTATTTTTTTAAGTTTTCTGCACTTTCATTTATTTATTTATTTTTGCGCCCTTTGGAGGCCAACGTTAGCGCCCTCTCGCGAGACCCAGTACGCCCTTGAGTGCAACTGTAAGTTTCCAAAAGTATGGGATTGGTTCTGGGGAAAAGTTTTTAGCATTGCAAGAAGCGACTGAATGTCACCAAGCCTTATGTGATACAGATGGATCAGCAGACTCTGTCATTGACATTTGACAGAGTTAAGAGAGAAGTGACTTAGAGTTGACTTCAACCGAACATTCACGTCACCCCAGGGTCTTGTGCCCATCAATTGCAATCAGCGTGGCTATCACAGGGGTGCCCACCTGGGGGGAGGGGGGGTCATGGCGCAGACTGCTCCATTGAAATTTTTAAGGAGGGGTTGTTTTGAGGGGTGTTTTTCATTTGGGGGGAGGGCTTTTCATTTGGGAGGGGGTCATCGCGATATTTAGAGGGGTGCACTCTTGCTCTTAGGAGTTGTGGGCACCAGGATTGCCAGACGTCCCGGATTTCAAGGGACAGTCCCGTATTTTGAAAATTTTCCCCCGCGTCCCGGGGAACTTCAATACGGGACGGGTAAAATCCCATATTCTAGTTAATAACAATACTTTACCAAACGAGACATTATTTTAAGGGAAAAAATGAAGTAAAACAAAAAATTTGAAATAAAGAGCAATAAGAAAATTTTGTGGCTGCATGGCTGCAAACGCAAAAATTATTTTCGTTTTAATTTGGTTTTTGTTTTGGCGGCAGACCATAAGTATCCGATTGATTGCTTCCTCTTTGCTCATTGACTACATGGCGCAGCGTAGCCCTCAAGGGCTCCTGCACCATTAAAACTAAATGAACCAACTAATGTTGGAAATATATCCTGCGCATGCGTCGTCAATCGCAATGAAAACGATTTTAGTACATGCTCTGATTGGTGATATTTTGAATTTTAATGCTTTGTAATAATTGAATTTTTCAGTTTTATCACAAAGAGACATTTTACGTCGGAAAGCACCCCCTTAAAAATGCACCATATCCAGTAATTGCCCCAAACCTTAAACATACCCCCCCCCCCCCTTTCACTCCTAGAAGCCCATCCCTTAGTTACTGTTCTTGAGTCTGGCAACCCTGTGGAGACACAGATTTTTTTTTTTTTTAATTCTAAAGCAGCTGAAATTGCCAGTTAGAATAAATGATTCACAGTAGAAACACATCTGTAATAACATGCAAATTAACTTTTGCGAACGAGGCAACTGAAATAGCTTGATAAGCCAAAACAAATGAAGGGGATGAAGTTTCAGAAATCAAAACATGCTGCTTTAAAAGACGCTTTGCACTGTCAGCAACGTTCCAACAAGCAGTGCTGAGAATTGAGGGGCTAGAAAGGAAATGGCAGCACTGGTGTTGACGAAGAATTAGTAAAAACGACAGCTGCTGAGAGTTCTGTAAAATAAGCAAGGATTATTTGGAGCAGTGGATTTTGTTTCACGAAGAATCAGATATATTTGAATGGGCGAATTTAACTAAAATACTTACGTGGGGGGAAATGCAAACTGTAACAGACGTATTGATTAAAAGGGTTATCTAGGGTGCAAGTTATCTAGGCTTGCGTGATTTCTGAAATGCTCAACCCCTCCCCCTCCCGGACCCCAACCCCCTCCAACCGGAGGGGGAATTGCAAGTTTTTGAAAAATATAAATACTTCAATTCTGAAAATTTACTCCAATATTTTAAATACTAGAAAGTCGCCCGTCAAGGTATGACGGGTGAAAATTGCTTCTACATTTGAACGAAGTCATTGTCTGTTTGGTGATATTTAATAGTTGAAATTGTAACCCCAACTCCAGAGAATGAGCCCTTAACTCCAGTAGGTAGCGTCCATTGTTTTCGTTTCTTCATTCCCCTGAAACGACACAGTCTTACCAGTAAAACAGTTAAGTGACCGGATCGAGTTCAGCCTTGTCACAATGAAACCTTTCCCTGCATGTTAAACATCACCAAAACATTTTGTCAAATGATCATGCCGTGGCGCGAGTTTCATTGTTGAAACACGCGGGTTACTCGGTCATCGGCTATTGTTTATGTGAGGATATTTACTATCTGGCTCTATCAAACCAGTTGCATCACCACGACGAACCTCTTCTCCCCCAAACATTATCAAAGCTCCTTACTTTTTTTAAAAACTACAAATTTGAAAATTTTCCGAGGGGAGAAACCCCCCTTTTGAAAAATGCTTTTATAAATAAAAATGATAGTAATGCAAAAAAAAAAGGAGAAAATAAAACAATATTTTAATTTTGAAAAAAAAAAAAACGAGCTGATGTGTGCATCACATGACTTCCTTTTACTCCAATTCAATGTCATTTCCATTATTGGAAATTGTAATGTGATTCAATAGTTTACTTTCTAAATATCACCAACAGTGGCCAAATTGAAACCAGATTTTGAAATTAAGAAAAAAAATCGCCAAATTTGTCGCCAGGTTGGCGATAAAACTTGGCGACTAAAAGTCTGGTGATATATCGCCAAGTGTCCACCAAATTGTAACACCACTTGAGTTTACATCGAAATGAACAATGATTTCCCTCCAAAAAGTGGCAAAACACCCTCTTAAAAACACGCGAATGCAACCAAAAGGGGAGGTTCACAACTAGACCCCACTAGGAGTCTACGTACCAAATTTCAACTTTCTAAGACGTACCGTTCTTGAGTTATGCGACATACATACGCACATACATACGTACATACAGACGTCACGAGAAAACTCGTTGTAACTAACTCGGGGATCGTCAAAATAGATATTTCGCCTGTCTATACGTTCTTAGGCACTTTTACACGTATGGTCGAGTCGAAAAAAACAACATCCATTGGGGGTGAGCAAAATGGAAATTAAGGTGGATTTGTGAGTGAAAATTTTTTTGCTAATACAATGCTTCCTTTTTTTGTAAAAGGAAGTAAAAAAGGAGAAATTTTACCCTTGGTGTGAAATTTTATTCCGATTCATTGAGTTGACTGAAGACTTATACGTTCTATGCTGGATGATTCCATTCTTCTTCGGGGGTGGGCAACATTCATTATAATAAATAATGTAAGCGTGAAAAGTCTTATTTGAACAAAATATTGGAAGACCTTAATTAGCGAATACATAGCATTTTTATTTTGCCTGTTTGTAAATGGTCGTGTTTTTATTTCAGATTAGCAATGCTTTTTGTATTTGCTTTAAACAAAAGTATACTCCTAATTGATTACTCATAATTTGAAGAATCAATTGGGCAAATGTTCCCCCAAGAATTTTTTGGGAGGTCTCAGTGACCTCCGGTGACTTCACATCGGGGCGATCTTGGGGCAGGGGCACAGTTCCTTAAGCTCGCAGGGGCGCCACACCCTGTAGATACGCTACTGCTTGAGACAGTAAACACACAGTGTCATTTCAATTAAACTTCGGTTTTTTTTCTTTCTGCAACGCATACGGTCGGGGGGGGGGGAGAGAAAAGGGACACCTTTTGGCCCCTGCCTGAAGGGGGCCCAATATTTTAAAAACAATGCTTGAAATACAGGGTTAATCAATTTAAACAATATGGAGGAGGGCACGGAACAGTCCTTTATGACGGCCCCAAAATTTCTGTACACGCCCCTGCATACGGTACAGTTAATTGATGCTCTATACCCTTTTATTTTAAGAAATGTTCAATCCCTTGCTTTGTATATTATCCACCATTGTCAGATTGAGGCTTGTAATTTTCTCCCAAATTTTTTTAGTTATAGCGATATACGTCGTCTATGAAAGTAAGGAAATATTTTTCCTCCAATAGAGAGAGTTGGCGCTTTGAATGGATACGAAATATCAGTGAATTATGGTGTGTTTGCTTAGGGTAAGGTGCATCTGTCCATTTTGATTTGATGCAATTTTCACATGAAAAACTGTGTGCAAAATTTTCCAATTCTAATCCCGTTGCAAGTTTCTGCGATACTAGTTCTTTAACTAGGCTTGCCAGATTTTTGAAATGTTCAACCGGGACATCAGAAGTGGTCACCCCCCCCCCCCCCCCCTCGTGTCGCAAGTATTTAGAAGGGTGCCCTTTCTTGGTTGGTTTTTCGATTATTATTTTAGTAAGTAGTTTCTTCGCAATGCTATGAATAAATGGTTACTAACTATGAACCAAAACCAGAGGTGAACCAAAACCCATGAAACAAGAAAATAAATTTAAACATTTTATTTTTTACTTAAGTAAGTAGAAACTATTTGAATGAGGAATAAAAATTGGAAATATATTTTCATGTAATTTCAATTGGTCAGAACATTTAGAACGTTTCTAATCTTCTTGTAAAAATATTCAGAAGCTAATCCAAAAAAAAAAAATTATGTTAATATTGCAAATGGAAAATTAACTATCCTAATTAATCCTTCAGTTTCTTATTTTTTGACTTTTTTGGTCATTGAAACTCAAATTTATCATTTTCCGTGACTTTTAATAAACATGGACACCGGAGTTTTGTCTGAAATCCGGGACTGTCCCGGTCAAACTGAGACGTCTGGCAAGCCTATCTTTAACCGAATTGTAGTTTTTGTGACCTAATCTCTTGTGCCTAAGTTCAATGCATTTTTTCTTATTGCACTGAAGAGTTTGGTTAAGGAGACATTCATTTTTAGAATTATCTAAAATTACTTCATAAAGATTTTGCTTTTACTTTCCATCTAGAAACGTTTCCTTTCATATGTTAATTTGCAACGATCCTTTTCAGACGTTACCATTCAGTGTTGCTCTGCTTACTGTTTTACAGTCATTAAGTTTGTTTCAAGATCTGGAACGAATAAGAATCTTTAAGTGGTAAACATTTTACAAGTGTTCCCATTCCAAATCATCGTTTTAAGCTTTAGCTTCCTATTCCGTTGCAACTTAATGATTTTCCATTCGCGACAGTTACCGAGCTATGCTCATTATTTATTGCAGTAAATAAGCGCTCGTCGTTAGATAAGTGCAAAGTTCAAACGAAATCCTCAACAAAACTGTACCTCTGGATCCTGTCTGAGGAGAGATAGGCCAGATCATCTAGACTTGCCACGCTTCTGAAATGCTCATCCGGGACACCAGAATACCTCCCCCTTCCCTCCCAGTGTCGCTGGTATCAAAAGGATACATACCCTTGGCTAGTTTTCATCAGGGCTGCGGAGTCAGAAGGAAATTGGCAGACTTCGACTCCGGATTTTTATTTATTTCTTTTCTTTTTTTCAGTTTCCCCCTTCATGTGAAGGGGAAGAAACCTCTAAACAGCGAATGAAATATTAATTACTTTTTATGAAGTTTTCGCGTGGTATTTTATTGTAAACCTAAAGTGCACACAACGTTTGAAATTCGATTTGAAACTCAAATTTTCCAGTAGTTACGATTTTAAAAGTGAGATTACTTAAAAATCCCATTTTTAAAAAAATAGTTAAAACGATTAATTTGCTCTCCTTTAATGTTTAACAAATAAATATTCATCAAATCGTGCTTTCAATTTCTGAAAGCTGTAACTTGAGAGAAAAAAATCTTTTTGCAAAGTCAAAACACTTTTCAAGGGAGGGACAGGTGTGATTCGGGTGACACCCATGTGGTAGGTGCCACCCCAAGTTAATTTCAGAGTTTATAAAAAATAATATAAATGCTTTAATTCTGAAAAATTTCCTCAAAAAATCTTAAATTATTTTGGATCTATAAAATTTAAGCGTATTTTTTACAAAGAGAGGCCTGGTACATGTACGGCTTGAGCAAACTTCACATAAAATGCGGCGGTATACAGTCTTGTGCGAATAGCTTTTACTGTACCTATATTTCTTCTTCGTTCAAATTTTAATTTTAATTTTATTTGCTGCTGTAGAATTAACCTTAATATGAAGATTTAATATTAATTGAAATTATTGATAGTTGTAACCAGGAAATCATATAGAGGAGGGAGGCCCAAAGAGGGTAGGTTAACGAAGAACTTCGAAGGTTGTAGTTTTTGTATTTTTATCGCAACAATATCGGTTTTATTTTTTAGCAGAGTTTTTGAACTTTAAAATAAAAAAAAATTTTTGAATTACAGTCGAATCCCGACTTACGCGAGGGACGCGTTCCAAGACCCCTCGCGTAAGTCGAAATTTCGCGTTGTAGCGAATGCTATGTGTAAAAACTTTTATAAGTATACCCAATTATTTTAAACACTTGTAAACACCACCTAAAACTGTTAAAAATCATTTCTCAACCATGCAGTACTGTTTCTTATATAAAAAAACTGAATTTTTATTAGTATAAAAAAAACCGTTTTATTCAACCCAAAATACTACTACGATGCGCAAAATGAATGATTAATGCGAAAGAAAGGTATAAAATAAACCAGTATGGTACATACAGTATGTAGTAAAAAAATACAAATCCGCTATAGTTGTAATGTATAGTAGATCCATTAATGATATTTGTAACTTAAAAAAGTGAAGATGATGATGATTTATGTTGCGTGATCAAACCGTTATTCTTATATATTTTTAAATACACAATAAGTTGCTTCATTAGTTTCTTTTATAACGTTTCCACCTGTGGTAACACCCCTCTTCCTAGTTTCTTACATTCACAATACAAGAGCAGCTTTCATTTTCATAATTTTTGCCTTTTCCTTGAATATTACCCAGTGAAATTTTACAGAATTCCTTTTCTTGACTTTTAATTGTACATATGGAAGATTCACTCATAATTGTCGTACAACCTCCAACGCATTTTATAGTTGTTCATGCACATAATCGTTAGCTTTTATTTAATTGTCAGAAACTTTCCTTTTCTTTCATCTTCACAAACTTTTGATGAAACAGCGCTTTTAGGTGTCATTATTTTCATCGACATTCACATTTTGAACTAAAAAAATTAATGAAAAATGAGGAGTATTTGTATAAGCGATGTTCAGGCTAGTACGACCGTGGGAACTTCCGTTCTCAGTGATGCTAAAGGGGATGAAGGTCCATTCACGAAAAACAAATTTTAGCAGCCAATAACAAAGCCGATACTTACACTCCGCAATTCCCTTTTGGAAAGTTTCGCATTGCGGACGAGGAATTCGCTTTAGATCCAAAATTCTTTACTGGGAAAAAATTGCGTTGTAGCCATTTCGCGTCAGTCGGATCGCGTTGTAGCGAAAGTCGACTGTACTTCAAACCAAATATTTATTTATTATCCGATTTGCCCAACCAGGGGACCTAAAACGGGTAAGCCGTTCGGTTAAGCGGGTAAGTGTAACTAATTGTGATTTGGTACGTTTTCCAATCAAATAGGAACTTATAAATGATTTAATTAATTGACTAGCTAACTGCCATTATAAAAGACTAGATTTTCAAATTTAAATTTGATAATTATAGTTTTTTACATCTAAGTCTGCACATTTGTTTATAAAACATAAAGAAATAACTGACTAAATTAATTACCATTCTAAACAATAACTTTTTAGAGTTACACTTATCCTATTGAAATAGAAAATCGAAGTCGGCACATGTGTCAAGAAATTTAAATAAATACATTATTAAGTCTTATCCCTGCTTTGCCCGAAGGCACGTTTTTTATTTCAATAATTATAACCTTAAATTTAAGGAAGGAACAAATAAAATGACCATTGTAGTTTGAACGCGGATAGTGTCAGAATAACGTAATATTATTGACATTAAATAAAAATAAACTGGTCTTCGACTAATCACAAGTTACATATACCTTCAATTTTTTTGAGCAATCACGATTGCTTATTGTTCTCACTTGACTGTTTTTGGCGTTCCTTTGATTTTTCCCACCGCCACCCGCCGCACCATCACGGTCCACGGGCTCCTTACGATGTTGCACCTCTAGCGAAAGCCGTCTCCAGGCTGCATCCACGTCCTACACACACGCGCATACATACACAACTACACACACACACACACGCACACATACACACACATACACCTACACACACGCGCATACATACACAACTACACACACGCACACAAACACATACACATACAAACACATACACACACATACACAAACACATACACACATACAAACATATACACACGCATACATACAGACATCCACACATACACAAACACATACACACATACAAACATATACACACGCATACATACAGACATCCACACATACACACACAAAAACATACACACACATACACACAACTACCCACACATTCATGCCTGCACACAGACACAAACACATATGCCTACACACACATACACATAACCCGTGCACACACACATACCCTCCCACACACAAACACACGCGCCTACATACACACACTCGTAATTGCGAAAAACATAATTTAAATTCAAGATGTCAAAATTCAATTTCTTTTTTTTTTTTTTTTGAGCAATCACGATTGCTTATTGCTTTCATTTGACTGTTTTTGGCGTTTCTATCATTTTTCTCACCGCCAATCTCCGCAGCATCACCGTCGACCGGCTCCTCACGATGCTGCACACCTCCAGCGAAAACCGTCTCCCGGTTTCGTCAATATCTTACACTTACGCGCATACATACACGCACCTACACACATATTCATACACATACATACACATACACAAACACATACACACACACACACTCACTCACATACACACAACTACCCACACACTCATGTCTTCACACAGACACAAACACATATGCCTACACACATACACATACCCCCCACACACATACACACAACTACCCACACACTCATGCGTGCACACAGACACAAACACAGATGCCTACACACACAAACCCCCCACACACAAACACACCCGCTTACATATACACACACACACTCGTGATTGCGAAAAACATAATTTGAATTCAAGATTACAAAATTCAAATTAATTTTTTTTTAAATTTTTTTTTTTAAAGATATGTATCATTTTTCTTATTTTAAGCTTGGTTACGCCATGCCGCTTCACTGCTGCTTCGCTATGACTTATTAAAACTCGGGTTTTCGGGCAAACATGACATACTTATACATCGCAGCTTACACTCCAAACGGTGGCATACGATTGCCAACCCCGCTTCGGGCCAGCCTCCCCTACTTATTTTATTTCATACATTTTAGGGATAACCAAGCTCATAGACATAGTCTTTATAACATAGTCTTTTAAAAAACTGATATATTTTCCCGACTCGCTCAAGGGATACCTTTCTTTTATTATTTAACTAAGATCGGAGTAAAAAATATATTATTTTTATTTGAAAGTGATTACTGTATGAATGTTATAGGCAACAAAACCATTTGCTGACAGTTGCTATTAGTTCAAGAAAGTTAAAAAAAAAAAAAAAAAAAAAAAGCGGGTCGGTGGAATAAGCTATTACAGAAAGTGAAAATTCGATAAAGGAAGAAGTCAGGTAATTGCCAATTGTAGCAGTTTCTCTTTATTAGGAGGTCTATTTACGTAAATCGAACCAATTTTTAGTCTTTTTTTTTTTCATGTAAGGAGAATAAGTGAAAATTAGAGAAAAAAAAGAATGTCTGGATCGGTAAGTTTTTAAACGACTCCGACTCTTTTACCCCAAAATTAGTCCGACTCCGACTCCAAAACCGTGGTTTTCAGAGTTCTTTAGAGCTGTAGTTCATTCTCAATGCTATGAATAAATGGTTACTACTTATGAACCAACACCAGGCAGATAAATTTCAACATTTTATTTTTTACACGTTAATATTTCTAAGTTACATTAGTTAGAAGAAACGCTTAGGATGAGGAATAAAAAATTTGAATACTATTTACCCTGGGGGGGGGGGGGGCTTGAACTTTTCGGTTTTGATCTTGTAAAGATCTTTACAAAAGCTAATCCAATACTAGTTTTACTTGTTAATGTTACAAAGGATAAAGTAATTACCCTAAAAAATCCTTCACCGATCACTATTTTAAAACATTTTTGGTCATCTTTTCTGTTATCTTTTTCCATGACGGGAAGTAAACCGGCCGGGACACCGGGATTTTGCTTGAAAACTGGGACTGTCCCGGTCAAACCGGGACGTCTGACAAGCCTACGCTTAAGTCAACACTTATTAGTCAAATTATGAAGTATTTTTTGAATTGCAGTTAGATTGTTTCTCTTTATACATTCTTTATTGTGATTTTTCAAAGATTAAACTTTTTTTTTTTTATTTTATTAAACATTTTTGTGGCTTTTTCTCATGAAATTTACTGAAAATGAGCTTTTTCAGAAAATGTTATGATATTTATTGCATTCTTAAAAAAATACTTCAATGTATGATTTTAAAATGCTTGTAGAAATTTATAATGATATTTTCAAAAAAACATGTCCGTTCAAAATAGTATGTTCCAATACCGGAACATTGGCACTTTCAGGTGGTCAAATGTGCAGGAAGGGAATCGCTAGTTTTCATTGGGAAATTTAAAGTTTGCATTATTTTTAAGCCCTCACACACACAAAGGAAGGGCAAGGACGGATACCAGGGAAGGGCGATCGCCCCTCCCTTGAGGAATCCGGCACCGGCAATTTTTCCGAATTGGTCCTGTTTTAAGGTAACTTCGATAAAAGGAAAGAATTTCTAAAATTCCCCGAAATATTACGAAATTGAAGTTTTAAAATTCAAATTTTGAATGCCTCTTTTAACGGAAAAACCGGGTGTCTCCTTGGATGAATCTCTATATTTCAGTTGTTTTGGATCAAATGCTGTGGCAGTGCCCCCCCCCCTCCCCCAAGCATGAAAAAACCAATCGCCCCCTTCTTCAAACATTTCTGGATCCGACCTTGAGGAGCGTCTAAACGGATGGGCCGATTTTGAAAGAAAAAATTGTTCGAAAGGAGATTTGATCGAGAATGTTCTTAGCTAATTTGCGTCTTCGGATGACATTAATTAAAAACCTCTAAAAGGTTTTTTCGCGATTTTTTCAGTGAAAACATATTTAAAAATTTTGTAAAAATACAAAGAGCATTTTTTCTGCGTCTGATAGAATGTATTTGAAACTTCTATGCTGTATAGAAATTCGAATTATAACGCTTTTTCAAATCGGATTTTAAGTACGGTTAAGCCTTTATTCACGGGATTCGTAACAGAATTCATTGTTGGCCAACAAAGAAAGGAAACGCAGTGGTTTAAAATCTTTGTCTGTTGTCAATTCTTACTTGTTAACAAATAAAACACTTGTAACTGATTTTTAATTGTATAAGGCTATAATTATTAGGATTTTCAATTTTCCCTCGTGATTCTACATTTGCTACTCAGTCGGGGGGGGGGGGGTTAAAATTTTTAGTTTTAGTTATCTCTTAACGTTTCGTTTTCAATGTATTCTCGTGCAAATGTTTGCAAAACCAAATAAGTCAATGTTTTGAAAAGGTGTGAGGTTTCGATAACAGAAACAATAATAACAAATTGGGAGGGATATTGCGCAGGATCCACACCTGGCCAGACAGCTGCTGCAAAGTCGCGAGATGCTGAAAAAACAATATTGGCTGAGCAGCAAAAATTTTCGTTTTGTAGTATCTTAGCTTGCCCGTCCATTTTTAACTACCAGGCAACAGTGTAACAGTATAGCAAAAGTTATTGCAGAAGAGTGATTTCAAAACCAACTGATCTTATTTTACGGTAAATTTTGTTTCTACACTACATTACTCCTTGAAGTGTAACTAGAATTTTAAAAAAATGTTGCATAGTGTTCTTGAAACCTAAATTACGCAGTTGGCGAATTCAAAAAGAAAAATGTCGCTACCATGCCGTCATTCCCCCCCCCCCCCCCCGAGATTTGATATCCTATAAAAGTAGATTCTAGTATCATCGGACCGTGGACCGCCCTATTAAATCTTCTCCTTATAATATAACAGCGAAGTATTTGGTAGGAGGTTCTAAGCCTTCAAAGGGCCCAAAAAGTTTGAGAACCCCTGTTATAAATGATACATGAAAATAAAATTGAACTGTGAAAGATTTTTTTTCACTCACACATGTTCGATGTGTGCGCCTTTCATAACACGACACACATCTATAACACACATTTTGGAATGTTTCTCTGTCCATTTTTCGTAATGCTACACATGTGCGATCTTCCAGTTCTTGCAGCGTCGTGGGCTGCAAGATTGGCGGATTTGTGGGCGGTAGTGTATAAACACTGTCTTTGACGAAACCTCACAAAAAAAAAAAAAAAATAATAATAATTTGAATTTTGACCTCTTGAATTCAAATTATGATTTTCGCAATCACGAGTGTGTGTATGTATGCATGTGCGTTTGTGTGTGTGTGGGAGGTTTGTCTGTAGGGTGGTATGTGTATGTGTGTGTGGGCATGTGTGTTTGTGTCTGTGTGCAGATATGAGTGTGTGAGTAGTTGTGTGTTGTGTGGTAGGGAATGTGTATGTGTGTGTAAGCATATGTGTTTGTGTTTGTGTTTGTGTGCTGGCATGAGTGTGATGAGTGTGTGTGTAGGTGTCTGTATGTATGCGTGCATGTGTTTGAGTGTGTGTATGTATGTGTTTGTGTGTACGTGCGTGTATGTATGCGTGTAAGTGTAGGACATGAATGCAACCTGGAAGATGGCTTTCGCTAGAGGAGCTGCATCGTGAGGAGCCGATCGACGGTGGTGCCGCAGAGGGTGCTGGCGGGAAAATGAAATGATAGCACATCAAAACAGTCAAGTGAGAACAATAAGCAATCATGATTGCTCAAAAAAAATCACATGGGGTTAGGTTTGGGGATCTGGCTGGCCGACGCATAAAAGATAAATTATCATTGTTAATACACGTGTAAGGACCGTTGTGACCACAAAACCCCTTCCGGAAGAAACTCCTGGCTGCAATTGTGCGGAACGTGCACAGTAACATGTTGAAAAAAAAAACTTTCAGTTTATTTTTATTTTTATACTAGTGGTACCCGCACGGCTTGGTCTGTAGTAGAAAAATGAAAAGGTCATTTGATTCTCCTGTTATATTTACAAATAATAGATGATAAATTTCTCGCCAATTTGCTATGCTTGCCTGTGATACGGTTGTTGGTTATGATTATTTGATTATTTACTTGCCCACGTTGTGATAATTCGGTTGGTGAAAAGTTCTTAAAATTGAAATAAAAAAAGAACCACATCGAAATTTCGAAAAATCGCTTGAAGGTGCTCCCCCCCCGTGCTATAAACTAATTCTGTGCCTAATTTAATGAAAATCGGCCGAACAGTCTAGGCGCTATGCGCGTCACAGAGATCTGGACATAGACTTTCAGCTTTATTATTAGTATTAGTAAAGAAGATAAAAGATATTATTTATATAGTGGTTAGTCTAATAGTTTATGAAATATAGATTTTTAAAACCAGGATATTCTTTTATGCTTGGATTGTTGACCCGCCTTGCCTCCAAAAATTTACAGTGTTACTCTTGAGCAAAAAAGGTTGCAGACCAATGCATACAGAACAAACTGTGGAAGTAACATTATCAGGCTCGGATTTATCAGACGCAGATATATGCGAGTCAGATGAACCAGTCGATATTACTGAGGAGGATGACATTTTAGAAAATAATTGACAGTCGACTACATCAATTGATGCATGCGGAAAAGTAAACATTCTTTCCACCAACTGTGGAGGAATTTCATCCAAGAAATCGAGGGAAAAGTATCCAGAAAAAGGGAAAATATATTGTAACGGATCCGGTGCGACTTCCACGTGTTCGTTAGAAAAATACAGGAAATTTATTTACACTATGTACAGGAAGGATTGTCAGCAATTGCTAAATTAATCATCAGCAATTAAGCAAATATCACTCAACACCGTAAGCTCAACGTTTACACACGTATTTACTTTCAAATACGAAAATCAACACAGCGAAATGCCTCGCAATAAACAGAGCTAATACACTCTCAGTACAAATTCTCAATCGAAACTGTCTTTTTATTACGCGGGGCGCTTTTATAAACATCGAGAAGTTTCCACAACATTCGAAATGCTTCTCGAAAATCGTAGACCGTTGTCTTATTTCCTTTCCATCACAAATTTCATCATTCAGAAATGAGGGGGCCGTATACTTCAGCCGAATGTATAGGGGCTGTATATTCATGACAGGAAACTATTTAGGTTACGTTACTACAATAATTTTAGATGACAGATAATTTAATAAACGCCAAATTTAGTTAGATTACGACAAATTAATCACAAAAATAACTAATATTTACAGAATTTGTAACAATATCTTGTCATAAAATATGTGTGTGCTTGCCCGACGTCCCGGTTTTCAGATGAAATCCCGGTGTCCCGGCAGGTTAACTTCATGTCCTGGAAAAAGATAAATTTGATAACGAATGACCAAAAAGTTCTAAAAATAATAAACTGTGAAGGATTACTTAGGATAATGATGATGGTATCGTGTCTATGATAATGTGCCGGTAGACAGCCTTTGCAACTTCGACAGTCTTATCTGTAAAGAGAAGGTCCACTGGGTCTTCCAAGCCGATGTTAAAAAGTTTGGCCTGGATTGCTGGACAGCTGAAGATGTGTTGACGAGACAGTGGGACATGGGCGCCCATATGCAAAATTGTAAGGTGGGGCTCAAATATTTTCCCCATGGTTTAGCTGGATATTTTCCCCATGGAAACTGATTTCAAGACAGATTAGAGTCATTAAAATTTGAAATTTTTAATAACTTTTTCATTAATGGCTGGAGAAGAAATATTTTTACATTTTTGCAAAGAAAAAAGTACTAAAAGCAAGGAAGTTCTAATTTCAAAGGGGCCCCCTTGCCCCCTATGTGGGCGCCCTTGCAGTGGGATGTCATCTGGCCAATGAGGACAAAAGTTGGTGCAACTACGCTGTCCGTCCGCAGAAATCCTCATCCCCTTTAAGTGAGTTGTCCTAAGTCTGGTTATAATAGTCGATATGGCTCTGTCACAGTTCAAATCCGGAATGGAGTTTCTTTTCGCTTGTTGACCGATTAGTTTTAGGATAATAACTTTATCGTTTGTAACATTAACTTGTAAAATTCATACCGGATTACCTTGTCTGAAATTTTCAACAAAATTAGTATCCCCTCTCCCCCTCCCTCAAAAAAATAAATGTTCTGTAAAATGAAAAGTATATATTTAAAGTTTGTTATTTTTTAATTCATCATTCAAAGTGTTTTTTCTAGCTATTTTTTTTTTTAAATCTAAGAAGTGAAATGTTCAAACTTTATCTTCTTATGTCATTTTTTAGTCATGTTTTAGGTTCATAATTAATAACTATTCATAGCATTGAGAATAAACTGCCCTATAAAACGCATTCCTCCCAGCTATAGGTGTTTACCCTTTTGAATACTGGCGACGCTGGGGGTGGGAGGGGCATTCCGGTGTTTCGGTTGAACATTTCAGAAATCTGGCAAACCTAGTATAATGCTTCTTTTTTTCTACCAATGTTAAACATTTTGGTTTCATATATGAAGCATTCCGAGCTAAACTGACGTGAGAAGGCGTAGGGCAGCATTTGAAAATGTTTCATTTTTCAGTTTTTCTGCATTTGTTACCGATTTTAATTTAACTTTACTGTCTGTACAAGCTGGCTCATTTAGTTTCGGCTGAAAACCAAGCGCGAAGAAAGCGCCAACTACAAACATTTCATTGTCGTTGGAATAGAATCCAAAACGCATTTCCTTAAATATCTCAAAAACTCATATCTGCAGATACTGCCCTTTACCCCTCTTACGGCAGTAGAGCAAAGTGGCGTTCGGAGCTCAAGTGGATTAAGTCAAATGGGACTTGCTTCATTTTAGCTCTGAATGCTTCATTATTTGTTTGTAAATGTTGAATTAGACTAAGCATATTTCGAAAATAGAAGCAATTTACATAGGCCCTTCTTTTCGAATTCAGGGGGGAGGGGGCAAAGGTTCTATACTCAATGCAAATTTTGTTGGAAACAACAAAAAACACGCCCACTTTTATGGAAAAGTATTATTTTTCAAAGAGGGGGGGGGCTATGACCCCTGAACCTTCTTACTGACGGGTCTGAATATTGTATCTGTCATACCATGAGAGGTGATTTTCTAGTTATGTAATAATAATAAAAATAATTCAGTTTGCTACTTTTGCCAGGCTCGTCATTTCGAACTTTTTTTTTGGGGGGGGGGAGAGAGAGAGATTTCAAGGAGTCTGTACTCAATGCAAATTATACCGAAAGGTATCAAAAACCGTACCCACTAACATGTAAATAGATTCCATTCCTAATGCAAGGGAGAGAATCGACTCCCACCTCCCCAATGAAGATTTCTATTTGCTTATTTCTTATATTATCTTTCTTTACTAATAATAAAGCTCAAAGTTTGTCCGGAACTCTGTCGGGATGTCTCTCTCGCGCATAGCGACGAAACCGTTTGGCCGATTTTCACAAAATTAGGCACAAAATGAGTTTGTAGCATGGGGGTGTGCACCTCAAAGGGATTTGAGGTGAAATTTCGATTTTGATCTTTTTCTATTCCAATTTTAAGAACATTTTACCGAGCAAAATCATCATAACATGGACGAGTAAGTTACCAAATTATTATAACGTGGAACCGTAACGTGGGCGAGCAAATGAACATAACTGCAAATTTGCGAGAAATTCATCATCCATTATTTGTAAATATACAGACCTTTTGACCTTATAATGACCTTTTC
This sequence comes from Uloborus diversus, assembly GCF_026930045.1. Lineage (NCBI taxonomy): Eukaryota > Metazoa > Arthropoda > Arachnida > Araneae > Uloboridae > Uloborus > Uloborus diversus. Next base: position 68,592 of record NW_026557943.1, on the reverse strand, counting down.
ATTTTCTACTGTGGGCAAAGCCTTGCGGGTACCACTAGTTAACAATATTTTAGTAACAAATTACGAATGACCTTCGCCAATTAAGATTTTATTAAAGTGATCGCTAGAAAAGAGAAAAAAAGGCAGCAAACCACAAATGATCATATTTTATTTTCAAAATTTTTGACCCTATTGCCTTTTTAGTCACACTTCGTCTTATTTCGCCTCTTGTCATATGTCAAGCAGCTTTTCATCAATAATATTGTTTTTCCAAAATGTGGTACATCACACTTTTTGATGCCCCCTACCTCCCTCACTTTTGTCATATATTCACGAACCCCCCCCCCCCTCAAAGGGTGATATCATTTGTAGACCCTTCAGGTCTGACGAGAGACCATGCCAGTCTACTCGGAACTAGGGGCCAGGGCCTTTGGGGGTCCCGGTGACACTGATGCAAAAAAAAGTAGGAGAGAAATAAAAAGAAAAGGAGAAAGAAAAAGGTGGGGTGGGGGGGGGGATTTCCGAATAAGAAAAAAACGTAACGATTACGTAAAATTTACCCTTTTGGTATTTACTGTTGTCGCACTTCAAATAGAGTTGTTTTCTAGCGAGCAATTTTGATATTTCTCTCCCCCCCTTTTTTCTTTTCTTGTTTCCCCCCTTTTTTCTTTTTTTGGGGGGGGAGGAAAGGGCCCGGGGACATAACTGACTAGGGGCCAGCCCAGGGCCGGCTCTTGCACTTTTGCCGTCCTAGATGGTTTTGACAAGTTCGCCCCCCTCATTGAATAATAATGATAATAGTACAAATTTATAAAATACTAATATATTAGTAAAATAGAAATAATAGTCAAGTGCGTAAAATTAAGTTGAGTTTTTGGTTGAATTCCAAACTGGGTTTTTCATACCCAAGCCCTGGTACACACTTTAAAGGATCTTTTTTAGCATTAAAGTACTCAGTAGCGTAACTAGGGGTTGGTAGGAGTGGCTCTCGCCAGGAGCGCAGCAGCCAGGGGGCGGCATTTCGACTGATCAAAAAAAAAATTTTTTTTTCAAGAGTTTTTTTTTTATTATAGAATTTGAAAAATGCTTTTTAAAAAATTAAAAAAAAAAAAAACCTCCCAAGAAAAAGAGCCAGAGAGGGTACATAAAATCTACGGAGAATGATCATTGGGCATCATTGAAAACAATTCTAAAAAAGAAAATAAGAAAAAAAATACAATGCTGCCTCCTATTTGTCGAATCTAATCAAAATGTTCGAAAAATTTTTTTTGGGGGGAGGTCACAAGGATCTCCGGTGCAAGGCCGCCGAGAGAGGGGGCAACAGGGGCAAAATCCCCCGGGTCCGGCCCGAAAGGGGGCCCGGGCTCTTCATCAAAAAGGAAAAAAAAATTAGCGCGTGCTTTCCTCCGTTTACCCGGGTCCGGAACTCATGGTTGGATAACATCTCGCTAGGAGTTCCCATTCCCAACTTGTGGGTCGCGACCTTCAAGCATTTCTTATGGGGTCGCGACGTTATCCCTACATTTAAAAATCTATCACTACATAGCTTAAAAATTGAAATACATGGGAAATAGCATTTTAGAGTAGTATGAATACTTGAAGTATTTTCGCTTTTTAGCTAAAATAAAAATATTTTTGTCATTAAAAAAAGAAACTGCGTTATCCGAGAGAGGAAGCAAGCATGACGATAGTCAACTTAATCTTTTTTTGAAATCTTAGCTAAGATGTTTTAATTACTGTCAAGTTTAACAGTACCTAGTCTAAATGGGCATTATGTCCCTTCCGATAAATGCATTGTTGGGAGGAAGGGATTTGCAACATTTTAAAACCAAACATGTGTTTCCTTAAAAGAAAAACAAAGCTATTGTGTGTATTTGTTTAAAGATATCATAAAGGAAATTCGAATTGAATTTTCAACTGGGAAGCACATTAAGGCCTTTTGAAAGATGAGAACGTGTTACATTTCGTCATTTTGCTAAAATTTTTCCTTCAGTTTTATCTGTTATGCTATACAGTCGACTCCCGCAACAACGCGATCCGACTTACGCGAAATGGCTAAACGCGATTTTTTTCACCCATAAATAAATTCACTAGTAAAGAATTTTTGACATAATGCGAGTTCCTCGCCAAAGCAATACGAAAATTTTCGGAAGGGAATCACGGTGGCCGTATCGGCTTTGTTATTGACTGCTAAAATTTTTTTTCCGTAAATGGACTTTCCTCCCTTTAGCATCACTGAAAGCGGAAGTTCCCACACCGTACTAGTGAGATACATCGCTTATACAGATAATTACTCCTCATTTTCCTTTTTTTTTTTTCATTCTAAATGTGAAAGTTGTTGAAATATAATGACACCTAAGAGCACTGTTTCAACTTGAGAATATAGAGAGAGAAATAGCGAAAGTAGTGTTTCTGACAGTTAAAGAAAAACTTTAGATTATGTGCTTGAACAAATGCGTCGAAGGTATCACGACAGTTTAGGTATGTGTAAATCTTCCATATGTGCAATTGAAAGTCAAGAAAAGGAAGTCTGTAAAAGTTCATCGAGTAGTATCTAAGCAAAATGCAAAAATTATGAAAATGGAAGCTGTTCTTGTATTGTGAATTAGAAACCAGAAAAAGGGGTGTTGCGTTGCCATAGATGAAAAGGTTATAAAAGAACTAGTGAAGCAACTGTATTGTGTATTTAAAAATATATAAGAATAACGGTTTGATTACGCAGCATAAATCATCATCTTCTTCCCTTTTTTAAGTTACAAATATCATTACTGGATCCACTGAACAGTAAAACTATAGTGCATTTGTTTTCCTTACTACATACTATACTTACCGTTCTGTTTATTTTATGTCTTTCTTTCCCATTGATCATTGGTTTTGTGCATCGTAGCGGTATTTTATGTTGAATAAAACGTTTCTTCTTAATTTAAAAAACAAATAAAAATTCATTTTTTTAATGGTAGAAACAGAACTGTATAGTTAAAAAATATTTTTTAACAATTTGAGGTGGTGTTTACAAGTGTCTAAAATAATTGGGTATGTTTATAAAAGTTTTTACACATAACCTTTTCCGCAACGCGAAATTTCGACTTACGCGAGGGGTCTTGGAACGCATCCCTCGCGTAAGTCGGGAATCGACAATAGAACTTTTAAACTTATCTTAAATGCTGGTGTCCAGTTATTTGTCTAACATTAGAGTGGTGAGCATTTTTATAAATGAACCAGCCTTTTAAAATATTTTTTTCTAAGAAAAACTACCAAATACGATTCCGTTTCTTAGGATTACTATGTAGCAGATGTCGTGGTATAATAGAAGGCGCACTTGCGATTACTGAAATGTAAATAAGAGGCGAGGGCAGACAACAGGATTTTCTTTTTTTAGTGGTTGGAGGGGGCCCACAATTCAGTAATTTGTCCCGGGGCTCGGTTGAGCTCTCGGCGGCCCTGCTCCGGTGACTTCCCATGTGGGCGACCCTGAGGGGGGGCGCCATTTCTTTAGTTTGCCAGGGGCGCTAGACCCCAGGGGTGCCCATCCCCCCCCAAGTTCAATGGCGCAAATCCCCCCTCCCCCCCCCCAAAAAAAAATATTCCTCAATCCTCTTCCCCTTTACTTTTCATCTTTTAATTTTTTAAAAATATTTTTATTTATTTATTTTTTGAAATATTTATTTATTTTTTGAAATATTTATTTATTTATTTATTTATTTGTTCTTAATAATTATTTTATTAGAAAAGTTCTGTGCTACGCCAGTGACATACACACACACAAACTAAATGAATAAATAAAATAAAATGTAAACAAAATAAAATAAAATAAATAATTTAAATTTAAAATTAGTTAATAAATAAATGAAAATAAATAAATTTAAAAAAGTTAAAAAAATCCCCCCCCCCATTTTTGAGGGCGCAACTTGCGCCATAATCCCCCCTTGTGGGCACCCCTGCTAGACCCCATAGTTACGCTACTGAAAGTAATGCATCTTTTTCCACTGAAACATACATTAATATTTTCAGAAGATTTTTAAATCACGCAATTTGGCGCTAAAATTAAATTAAATTTCTAGTTAAGTTCCGAACTTTGCATATTCAAGCACACACTCTTGAGTACACACTCTAAATTGTTATTTTTATTTATTTATTTATTTATTTTAAATTGAAGATGTGAATCTTATAGCGCTTTACAGATATTCATGCTTAAAAAATAAAAAAAAAACCTGTTTCAACTTCGAAATTTGCCGCCCCTAAAATCTGCCGTCCTAGTTTAGAGATGGTTCTGGCGAAAGAAAGCGTGAGAAGGTTTTGACAGGTGCGAGCGGATAGGGTGTGGTATGTCCAAACATTTCGTTGATAGGCTAAACAAGTGACACAGAATCTTACTAACATCCTCTTTAAAATGATGCAAACGAGCAGCAACGGCCCACGGGAAGCGATGAGCAAGCAAAAAAATGTAGAAATGATTCATAATGAATGCATCATACTGCGTTGAGGAAAAGGAAATCAAAGAGAGTAAAAATTTTAAGATGTGTCTGTAACTCATTTCTTACTTCCCTTTACATAGTAAAGGAAGTATCGCATTCGCGAAAAAAATTTCCCTCAAAAATCGGCCTCAACTTCCATTTTGCTCACCCCCGATTAAATATTGAGTTTTTTTTTTAAACGCGAACACGTGGATAAGAACGTGGCCTAAGAACATATAGACACCAGAAATATCCATTTTGACGATCCCCGAGTGAATTACAACGAGTTTTCTCGTGGCGTCTCGGAGTCTGTATGTACGTATCTATGTGCGTATGTATCGCACATCTCAAAAATGGTATGTCCTAGAAAGTTGAAATTCGGTACGTAGACTCATAGTGGAGTCTTAGTTGTGCACCTTTCCTTTTGGTTGCATTCGGATGTTCTTAAAGGGGTCTTTTACACCTTTTTGGGTTGAAATCATTGTTAATTTCAATGCAGACTCAAGTGGTGTTATAATTTGGCAAACACTTGGCGATATATCATCAAGTTTTGTCGCCAACTTGACGACAAAACTTGGCGGGGTTTTTTTGAGCAATCACACTGCTCATTGTTCTCACTTCACTCTGTTTTGATGTCCTATGATTTTATATTCCCCCCCGCCTCCCTCTGCCGCACCACCGTCGACCGGCCCCTCCCGATGCTGCTCCTCTAGGCAGCTAAGTCTAAAGGTTGCGCTCATATTCTACACACACACACACGCATACATACTCACACCTACACACACGCACATACACACACATTCATACCTGCACACAGACACAAACACACATGCCTACAAACACACACATACCCACACAAACACACACGTGATTGCGAGAAGCGTATTTTGAATTCAAGGTGTCAAAATTCAAATTATTTATATATTTATTTTTCGAGTCTGGTTTCAGTTCGGGCATATTTATAGAGTTAACTGTTGAATCACATTAAAATTGCCGATATTGGGAAAATTTATCTCTATAAAACTTTTTTTTGCTTCGGTTCGCAACAAACTTGGGGTGAAAATATGTAAAGTGTTTCTTTGCTCACTCCGATGCACTATTATCTTTAAATTGGAGTAAAAGGAAGTCGTGTGATGCACACATCAGCTTGTTTTTATAAATACGAGAATGTTCTTCAGTTCAATGTTCTAAACTGTTCATAGTTCAAAGGAACGGTCATTCTTTTTTAGGTGATTGTACTGCGCCGTCCCCTTTTAAAGAGTATACCTTTCAGACCCGTTTGTCTATGAACGGCACATTACTAATCAAAATCAAACTCATATTCTGAAATTAGTTTTAACCAGGAACTAAGTTATTATTCTGCACGATTTTGCTGATGTAATTCCTCTAACAAATACATTATCCGCTTTAAAAAATATCAATGTTGAGGACAGTAAAGAAAGTAAAAATATTACGCAATGACCATGCCACTATAAATTACTTATGTAATAAATGTTTTTTTTTTTTTTGAGCAAACACGATTGCTTATTGCTTTCATTTGACTGTTTTGATGTGCTATCATTTTATTTTCTCGCCAGCACCCTCTGTAGCATCACCGTCGACCGGCTCCTCACGATGCTGCTCCTACAGCGAAAGCCGTCTCCAGGTTGCGTTCATATCCTACGCACACGCGCATACATACACACACAAACACTCACACACAACTACCCACACACTCATGCCTGCACACAGACTAACACACATGCCTACACACATACACATACCCCTACACACAAACACACATACCCCCACACACAAACATACACGCCTACATGCGCGCACCCACACACACTCGTGATTGCGAAAAACATAATTTAAATTCAAGATGCCAAATCTCATTTTTTTTTTCTTCAATAGTCGGATTTTATTATGCATGGTTTTATTTTTGATATATTTTGAAAGAAACTCACATTACTTTTATTAACCTTTTAATCACCAACGTCCCTGAATGGGAACATCAACTTTAACAAATCGTAAAAAATAAAGCTTCGCGTGTGAGTACTTAATTTTTTTTTCCATTTATTGCCAAAAGTAGATGTGAATTTTCGAAATAAAAATAAATAGTTATAATTTTAATTTGCAATTACTGTTTCCTACAGAAATTCTTCAAACTATGTTTTTTTATCGATTTTCACGGAGACACATTACAAATTTTAGGCATTTTTTTAGAAAAATTATAAGAGTCGTTTTTCTAAAGCTCTTTTTTTTTTACTATAGTTTTATATAGTTAAGTAATGTCTTGTATGACTTAAAATGGGAAACTGAAGAAATAATAAATATATTTTTAATGTGATCATTAAATAAAATTCCTACGTGTTGCATAAATTAATAATCTTTACTAATAATAAAGCTGAAAGTCTCTCTGTCCGGATCTCTCTCTGTCTGTCAGGATCTCTGTGACGCGCATAGCGGCTAGACCGTTCGGCCGATTTTCATGAAATTTGGCACAAACTTAGTTTGTAGCATGGGGGTGTGCACCTCGAAACGATTTTTTGAAAATTCGATGTGGTTCTTTTTCTATTCCAATTTTAAGAACAAAATTACCATAAGATTTACGAGTAAATTACGAAATTATCATAACGTGGAACCGTAACATGGGTACAAGCCAACTGGCGAGAAAATTCACCATACATTATTTGTAAATATACAGGCGAACCAAAAGACCTTTTAATTTTTCTATTACGGGCAAAGCCGTGCGGGTACCACTAGTTAGGTAATATTAACTAAGAAAGAAATGAAAACTGAAAAAGGGTAAGGATCGTAAGGGAAAAAAAAAAGAATGAAAAGTGTACGAGTATATATTGCAGAAATATGTATCCGAGAGAAATCATTTTAAAAGTCCCCCCCCCCCCAATCGAAAAAAAAAAAGAAAAATTGGTTGCGCCATTGTTCTTCCTGGTACTTCAATTTCCGGAGAGTTCCGATACCTATATTTTTCCCTCACGACTTCAAAAATGGAATGCAAGCCCGTTTTTAGGACAACAATTTCGAAATGTTTTTGAGGAGTCCTCATACCCCTTCCCAACTTCATCGAAGATCGTCAAATATTGCGTTTTTTGAGCTACAATGTCGAAAAATTGGCGGTGGAGAATTCCTCAAAGAAACGCCTTCATAGCCTCTCCCTCGTATCCGCGCTTGCCCTTACTATTTTATTTATTTATTATTTTTATTAATTAATTAATTAATTTATTTATTTATTATTTTTATTAATTAATTAATTTATTTATTATTATTATTTTTTTTCCCCATTTTATTACTATGACGATTTTTTACACCGAACGATAACCTTTTTTTTTAATCGAACCTAATAAATCCCACTGTATTTTATCGAACCTAAAACCATTTTTTGCACCAAAATGGTTTGGACATCAGTTCCTTTTACTGCAATAAAGTGCAATACATTCTAGTAGGTTTTTTTTTTTTTTTTTTTGCTGGGGGGTCACCGTAGAATCTAGGAACTCCACTAAAAAACCGCCTTATGTTCTACATTAGTTTATTTAAATTACTTTTTGTTTTTTTTTAATAATGTATTTTATTTAATATCTTTTTTTTACAAAGCGGAAAAATAGCTAAACGTATAAAAGTAAAGACTATGTGGATAACAAATACATAAATTAAATTCTGGTTTGTCCCCTCCTGAATCAATTTTGATGGGGGGGGCGAAATCAGAAAGAAATTGCCGCCTCTTGAGCGATTTCCCGGATCCGCGCCTGCAAGCACCGAAGGAAGTACAGTACAGTATAACTAGACTTGCCAGACATCCCGGTTTGACCGGGACAGTTTTCAGGGAAAATCCCGGCGTCCCGGCCGGTTTACTTCAGGTCCCGGAGAAAGATAAATTTGATTAGATGACCAAAAAAGTCTAAAAAATATTAACTGTGAAGGATTATTTTGGATAATTACTTGGTCATTTGAAACATAGACTTATAAAATTGATATCTAATCAGATTGTGAAGATTTTTACAACAACATTAAAACCAAAAAAAACTTTTCAAAAAAAGTCCTAGCAAATGAAAAATGCATGTAAAAATTGTTCAAGATTTTATTCTTCATTTAAAGTATTTCTTCTTACTAAAGTAACTAATAAATATTAACACGTAAAAAATAAAAATGTTTAAATTTATCTGCTTGTGTCATTTATTATTACCCCTGGTTTAGGCTCATATTTAGTATTTATTGGCATTGAGCCTCTAAAATACGCTAAGTACCAGCCAGGGGTGTGTTCCTTTAAGGGGTGTTTGTGATCCGAAATTTAGGGCTGACAACACATTTCAAAGCTGAAAAAGTGTTTAAAAAAAAGAAAACTTTTAAAATGTTTCTTTTTAATAATTTCTATTTGCACGTTGCAAAAATTTTTACGGGGGGGGGGGGGAGTGAGTTCCTCATAGTTTCTGAAAATTTCACACGGTCTTCAGAAATTTTTACTTGAGACCACTATCACCCTCTGGTTTCCTTTTGAATGCTCCTGACGGTGGGGGGGGGGGGGGCGGGGGGTATTCTGGTGTCCCGGTTGGACATTTCAGAAATCTGGCAAGCCTAAGTATAACCCCGATTTAAAGATTGTCAAGGGACTGAAAAAGTTATCTTTAAATCAAGAATATCGTTATATCGAGGAACGTGGACATTCAATGCAGTCAGATCCGGACCAGTGAAATGCATCATTAAATTGAGGAAATCGTTCTATCGGGTATCCGTAAATCGAAGTCATACTGTATGTGTGTTCTCTCTCCAGGATAACTTAATTGGCTTTTTGAGGTTTGAACATCATATTTCTTCACAGTTGACATTTTTTCAAAGCAAAAATATGACCTTTTTACTGTATTGGAAAATGGAGAATAATCTAGGGTCTTTGATAAAAAATTTGAAATTTTGAGGCCATACTTCTCACAGAAGATATTTATTTGATAACTAGTGGTACCCGCACGGCTTTGCCCGTAATATAAATATTAAAATGTCTTTTGTTTCGCCTGTATATTTACAAATAATGTATGGTGAATTTTCTCGCCAATTGGTTTGTACCCATGTCACGGTTCCACGTTATGATAATTTCGTAATTTACTCGTCCATCTTATTTTGTTCTTAAAATTGAAATAGAAAAAGAACCACAACGAATTTTCGAAAAATCGCTTCGAGGTGCACACCTCCATGCTACAAACTGGCTTTGCCAAATTCTATGAAAATCGGCCGAACGGACTAGGCGTTATGCGCGTCACAGAGATCCTGACAGACAGAGTTCCGGACAGAGAGACTTTCAGCTTTATTATTAGTAAAGATAAAGAAGATTTGAAATTGTAATGTCCATGGGGACTGGCCACTTTTTGCAGATAATACATTTCGCTCCGAAAAAAAAAACAAATGCAATACAAGGCACCCTAGTGCCCATCTCCCAGAGAGCGATGGCACCCCGCACCCCTCAAATACTATGCAAATGACATTCAGGCCACAACAACGAAAAAACGTCCTCCTAAAAAATATGAATAGTGCAGCCCTAAAAAATTTGAATAGCGCAGCTTGCGCCATGGCCCCCTTCCTCCCAGGCCTGTCATTTGGCGGAGCAGGGATGGAGTCAGGGGGCCATGTCTTTGAAAAATCAATGTTTTTGCATATAAGTGGGCATGATTTTTGTTGTTTTCCTGGAAAATTTGTATTGAGTATGCACCCATTGCCCCCTTTACCCACGGAGAAATCTAAAACAGCGGGTTTGCTGCCCATCCCCCGAATATAGGGTATATTGAAATTTCAAACTAATTAATTTTTTTTTAACAAAACTAAGTGACGTTTCACATTATTGTTTGTTTTATTTTACAAAACTAATTCATTTTTCACATAAAAGGACCCTGTGCAGAAATTTGGAGAGACCCATACTGCGCAAGAGTGAAAAAGCCTCAAACAAAAACAGATAAAATTGACATTTTCAACTTCGTTTTTATACTTGTCCAAAAAAAGAAAGAAAAAAAAAAACGCAATTATAGTATAAAAGTTGACCGTTAAATATTTGTTCCTGTCTACCTGAAAAAGTAATTATCTTATCACTATCAGTTTTGTTCGCTAACAACAGTTTGAATTCTCATATCAAGTAGGGTAGGGCCGAAATAAATAAAAAAAAAAAAGAAAGAAAAAGCCCTCGTATGAATTGGCAGACGTTTAGTCCGTTTTTCACTAGTTGCGACTTGGCCACGCCCCCAACACATGGTATCGGAAGATTCTATATGCGTCTTTTGGGGATGAGGCTTCAGACCAACAACTGAGAAAGGTTGCAATTGGCCATCGTTATCGCGCTGTAAGAAGACGAGTGTTCTATAATTTTCTAAGAAATTACCTCCCACCTTCTTTCCCGAAAAAAAGGTGTGCTACTAAGACAATTGTTCGACTTAAAAGTATTTTAAGATTTGCAGTGTATTTCTATACGTTTTGGGTTAATTTATCATTGATTTTGCGAAGGAAATCCTAAACTTTCTGTCTTTCACGCTAAGTAAACATTTTCTGAAAACACGGTGAACAGTTGCAGGTGAAATTAGAAGGAAAATTTTTCCTTCTATTCTGCTGAAACTTTCACAGCTCTCAAACGTGGGTTTTTCATAGGTATTCTAATTATAAATCTCTAATTGCATATTGTTAACTTTGCTGGTCAACCATTTCTCACCTTATTTTCGATCCGATTTTCTTCTTTAAAGCGTTTATTAAATATTACACAGTGCTTAGGGATAAATGAACTACTTTTGCAATATTTCGAACTGTTTTACTTCGAATATAATGAAGAATTAATGCGTTTTCGAATTGTGTTTGTTGTTACTTTGCGAATACGAGTCATTCTTAAAATAATACGTAGATTTGTAAAGTGAACAAGCAAAAATTAATGCCAAAAGATTTTTTAACTATCACCGCATTGAAAAAATAACAACAAAAAAAAAAAAAAAAGAAAGAAAGAAAGAAAGAAAATGACAGACGATAACTTTAATTTCGAAATTTTTCTGAAAATATTTCTCTGTCACCTCATTTTTGGCCCATTTCAAACAGTCAATATTTTGTTAAAAAAAATGTTGAATTGATGTAATCATGTAGAGACAGTATGAAAAAGTATTGAACTACTATTTCGATTTCTAGGCACTTCATTTTTAACCATACACATTTAAAGCCTACGAACAATTTTGGAAGTCTCAGTAGGTAAGTTGCACTCTGTGTGACACATTTCAATACTTTAGTACTATTTTTTTTTTCAATATGGCTTTTATTCTTCAGAAATGAGAAAAGGAACAAAACAAAAATTAAAGCTTTTCACATGCCAATATGGTTATCTGCAGAATAATTGAATAAGTCCCTGAAACAACGTTTTATGTTACTGTTTTAACCTATTTATTTTTGTTAATACGAAAAAATATACATGCTTTTTTTATTCAAGTTTTTTCGATTACTCTAAAAGTAATTCAGTTCTTCCAGTACTTTTACGGAACAGCGTTTCGTGTGGGGATCATAAAATAGGCAAAAGTTTGTTGCCCGTATTCTAATACAGATCCAAACAAGGACGGACACAAGGAGGGGCGATGGGGCGACCGCCCTTTCCTTGAGTCGAGATGCAGAACTCTTCCACGGCATGTCTTTGATACTGAAGTTGAAAATTGTTTTAGCCTATCTTCAATAGTTTGACGAAGCTCTTGCTGTCTGGAAAATGAAAGTGTAGCACATATCTTATTCTTAACACATTACTGATAGAGATCTGAACTTTGTATAGGAAGTACAGTAAAACCTGTAAAGTTGACCACCTTTGTAAGTTGACCACCTGTCTATGTTGACCACTTTTGTCAGGAACGGAATTAGTCCTATCTTATATAATGAAGGAAAACCTCTGTAACTTGACCACCTCTCTATCTTGACCACCTGTCTATCTTGACCACTAATGAACACCAAGTTTGGTTTGGAGTATTGTAAAAAAAACCTTTGTAAGTTGACCACTTGGTTTATTTTTTTAAATTTTATTTAGCAAATTATTTTTTTATTATTATTATTTTTTTTATAGCTTTCTAAGAATATTTTTGATGTCAGACCAGCATTTTACCAACTAAATGAAACAGCAGCATAACTAAACCTCCTTTTGAGTTTAACCACATGGGAAAACTACTAAGAACCCTTTTATTCTCCAAACTTGTTTTTCTTTTGTTGTTAAGCGAAAAATTTGTAATTTTTGATTAGCTATATTTATTAACTATTAATGTAAAATGAGTAACTTCTCATAAACAATAAGGCTTTTTTTTTTTTTGATTAATTTACTGAAATTGTAAATTTGCTTGACACATTATACGTCATTCTGGGAAAATAATCTCTAAAAATATTTGAATAACATCTTAAATTATTGTTTCAAAGTAATGCTAAACAATGAATAAGAGTTGAACAGAAAGAGTAGGTGTCAATTAGTCAAAAAATGAATACATGGTGCAAGAATTACAAAAAAAAAAAAAAAAAATTACCCCCTTTATAAGTTGACTACCTGTCTAAGTTGACCACCAAAGTACTGCACCGCAAGTGGTCGACTTACACAGGTTTCACTGTATTTCAAAGTTCCAAAAACTCAATTTTAGAAGATTTTAGATGATATTAAATAGGGTTATAGGGTTCAAGGGCTCTTCTCAGGAAAGTTTGGAAAATTGAAGTCCCCCCCCCCCAAAAAAAAGGGGAACTTTAATGGGACACCTTTGATTGCGTTAAGGTAAGGGATGGGGTTTGGTACACTCCTCCGCAATTTTGTAGAAAAGGACGTCCGTCCCCTTCCCAAAATAACTGAAATGAGACGATCTTTCATGGTGTTTGGAAAGGGGGGGGGGAGCGGAGGTTTACGAATTTATAAAAGGGTAAGGGTGTGAAATCAATCGCCCCCTCCTTGAATAGTTTCTGGATCCGTCCTTGGCTCTGAATGTAAAATGCGTTATTTTTATCAAGAAACGTTGCTATAGTCAACCTATTCAGTTGTTCAACATATCCCACACTGTCAAGGAAACTGACTCAACCACAAGAAAAAAAAACAGCAAAGGAGAAAATTAAGGTTTGACGCAATAATAATTTTAAGTGATTTAGTCTCAAACATTACAATATGCGCAGTCAACTTATTATGTGATGTTTATTAATTAGTTTTTGAAGTATAGATACATAATGCATACTTTAAGCTCGAAAAATATTCTTCCAAATTATGAAATTTTAATGATGTGTCATTATTGATGAAATCGTTTCTACGCCCCCCCCCCCCCGCACCATTTAGGTGAGCTAACTTTGCGGTTTTTGTGTCGAGAAAAAGCACTAAATTTAGATTTTAAATCAATAGCCGGTACGGTTTTCCCAGATTTTGAATTGTGTCACTTTCCTTGCCGGAGTGCGATATGATTCTTTATTAAAAACATACATGATCATAAACAAATTGTGACTAGAGCTATCCAGGAAGGAGGGGGGGGGGAGCCGGTCTTTTCCCTTAAAACAATTGTTACTGCGATTTTGGTGACTTAGAGCAAACCTAAGGAGTCGTTCACAAATGATGTCACGCTTGAAAGGGGTAGGGAGAGAGGGTTCGAGGTTCATGAACTTCGGACAGTTAGTCTCAAGGGGGAAGGAGGGGATTATAAGAAATATGACTTCACATATTTTGGTCCAAATAAAAGCGTTCGTTATAGCAATATGTTCATCGAACATTGCGTGAGATGTGACGAGGGGAGAGGCTAAGGTGAAGTGTAACGTCCTTTATGGACAATCCGTGTTTACGTTAGGCTACTGTGTACTGAAGTGTTATAACTAACTTCGTTTCTGCCCCCCCCCCAGAAACGAAGTTGGTTACCTCCCCCCCCCCGCCTTGAAAATACTCGCCCTGGGGGTAGTCGTCATCTCTTAAGCCGGACCCAAACGATGAACCTATAATTTTAAAACAGTATTCAAACCAAAGACACTTTTCATAACGCATCGAAAATTATTACATATTTCTAAACATTAATATTCATGCAATACTTAGAGAAATAGCCTTGATTTTAATAGTCAATTGCTTTAACCCATTCTTTGCCCCGGCCGATACAGGATCGGCCGCGCAGTTTGTGTTTAAAACTGCCCTGACCGATTCAGGCTCGTCGTAAGAAAATGGTTCCTAACTGCCTTCGACGATCCTGTGTCGTCACGACGTTTCTAGCAGTTTTTGCTTCGGCTGAATATGTGTCGGCGATCCTTCCAGGGGCAGAACCCTGTTATTGCGCTTCTCTGTTGGGTTCTGGTGCTTTTAGGGGAGCGGTAATCAAGCTCTTTTCCTTAGACAAAAGGAATGTAACTTATAGTATTTCACAAAACTTGTTGTAATTTATTTTATTTTACTAAGGTATTAACCTTTCAAGTACTCTTGGATGGGACACATATAATGCTTCAAATAATCAGGCATTATATTTTTATCTTTTCGTGAAAGCTGTGTTTCTTAGCATTCTGGCATTTGAACTCCTGATGAACAAGTGGGAAAATATTTCCTTCCACATTTAGCATAATTTCTGTGCCTGAATAAAGCAAATAAACAGAAATATATATATATATATATATATATATATATATATATATATATATATATATATATATATATATATATATATATATATTTATTTATTTATTTATTTATTTATTTATTTTTTGTTATCAAAAATCCACCTTCTTACACAAGCATCCTTCACTAAATTGTTCATAATCCTCAAATTTTATAATACATATCTTAATTTTGTACAAGTATTTTTTTTAATGTTTTAAAAAATTATAATGTTTTTACTACGCTTTTTTATTTATTTGTATACTATTATTATTTATTATTAATTTATTTTTAAATCACGATATTTTCAAACGTAAATTATAACTTTTTATATTCGCGGCACCCTTTGATGGATTTTTAGTGATACGGTTTGAATATTTTTAATTTCACAAACAAAAATTATGACGACCGCATTGACTATACGTAAAAGTTGACCATGCAAAACATAAAATAGATACGACAGTACAAATGAAATGATAATATCTTGAGTTCTTTTGTTGTACGCTTTACTCATACGAAATGAAGCATTCCTTTTCTCCCATTCTTTTTCAGATTTTATTTATTGTCTTAAAATAGCTCCAATGTTTTAATTGCACCTTCTTTTATGAGATTTTAAAAATAAAAATTAAATATTTGGTTTCTTTTCAATAGTCAAATTGCCATAACTAGTAAATAAAAATTATGAAACTAACTAAAATTTATTCAAGTATGTTTAAAAAAAAAGATAAAAAAAAATCCGACTCGATTTTAAGTAAGATTTCATATTTTTTCTTCTGAAGACATGCTCCGTCATATAAGCATAAGAGCTTGCTTTGAAATTCCTTTCTTATCTAAACTGTTTTGTTGTAAGAAAATAACGTGGAAGGGTTGACCATAAGACACCAAGGGGGTCACCTCCTTAGGGAATCGACCTCTCTCACAATGCTCCCAGGCCCGCTCTGTTATTCCTCTCTCAGCTGGGAGCTTTTAGTTGCATGCACAAAGGTATCCTTTAGGGAAATCGAGGATTAGCCGCAAGTTTTGATCTTTTGTAATCATTTATCTTTAAAATACTTCCCACGCTTGAGCAACTGATATCTAGAGTGCCTTGAATGATCAGAGTGACGACAAGCACACCCCCCTGAGAAGCGGGGAAGCGCCTCTGTCCGCCGGAGGGCATCTTGACGAAAGTCTCGTAGACGTAACATAGGAAGATTGGATAGGTTTCAGAAAAACGCTTTTTTTGTGAATAATCAGTTTTGTACTGACATTTCACCTTATGTCTCAAGTGCATAAATGTATGGACTATCAGTTTTTATCTTTTTGGAACTCTAAGCGAGAAATTGATTTAATTATA
This sequence comes from Uloborus diversus, assembly GCF_026930045.1. Classification (NCBI taxonomy): domain Eukaryota; kingdom Metazoa; phylum Arthropoda; class Arachnida; order Araneae; family Uloboridae; genus Uloborus; species Uloborus diversus. Next base: position 52,253 of record NW_026557943.1, on the reverse strand, counting down.
GAGCATTGATCTTGGGATTTTGGATTTCGATAGTGTTGGCGGACTTTTTGGCTTCACTAACGTTGCGGCAACCATTCTCCGCTTCAGGAGCATTTGATTTTCGGGTTTTAGAAGTTAGTTTTGCTTGTAAATGGGTTTCATCCCGTAATATTTTTACTCAAATGAAATAATTATCTGAGAATAAAATGCATCTTGTTTGTAAGAAAAAGAAATATATATTAGTTATTATATGGAAGCTATTTAAAGTTTATTCTATGAAGCTGCTTATTATTTATGATTCAGTATAGAGAAAATTGAAACTAGTGCACATTTTTATTGTTTACACACATAAACCATAAGGGGGGGATGTGAAACTCAATTCCAATAACTCAGTATGAATGTTCAAAATTAAATAAGTTTAAAATTAATTTAAATCATTCATGTTCATAGTGTGGGGTATATCCTAAAGTACGCAAATTCAAATCAGAATTTTTCATACTGTTTCGAAAAAAAACTCAAGGAATTAGTATCTTTTCACGAAATTAATATATCATTAAACCACCATTTCGTAAAACATTCAACTTTACGCAAATTTGCAGTTACCTAGTTGTAGCATTCAGCTGACGATATACTTTTTTTTTCTTTAAATTCCTTGAAGGTTTTTTTTTTTTAATATACGTTGCGATAACCATTCGAAAAGTGAATTTTTCATTTTGTTTAGAAATTGTCTGCATTTATACAGTGAGAAACTATAATTGAATTATTTTATCAAGATTGCTCAATTCAACATTTTTAAAACAGTAGGTACATTTCAGTTATCTATAGCTAATAGTTTGTTTTGATTTTTTCAACGCTTATTCTCGTAAAAATTGGATATAGCAGAAATTAATTAAACTTATTCGTATGCATGTATCTGTACCTGGGAGGGAAAGGGAATTTAGTCACAAAAATAAAGTCAAGAGACGAGTTTGAAAATTTTCTTTTCTGATAATTTTTATTACTCGATTGGATTGCCATATATGAGCTTATAGAATGAAAATTAGTTCATTGAAATCTTCGCAGATACTTCTTCTTGTACTTCTAAATAGAGTTTAAAATGTTGAGTAAGATAGTGCAAAAGTCTCGATCTTGAATCAGGTGATTTGCCTTGAACCGCCCAGCTACAGATATATTATGTTTCCTAATTTGCTTCGAGAGGAACTTTCTCTCGTTGAAAAACAATTATCATAGCTTTTTTTTTTTTTTTTTTAACACCCAAAAAACAATGGAAGGGGGTTATAAGTTTGACGTGTCTGTGTATTTGTGTATCTGTCTGAGACACTCTAGTGCCTAAACGGATGGACCGATTTTGAAAAAAAAAAATGTTCGAAAGGAGAACTGATCGAGAGTGTTCTTAGCTAGGTTGCATCTTTGGATCACATTCATGAAGGAAGATATTAATTAAACCCGTCTAAAAGTTTTTTCGCAATTTGTGCAGTGAAAACATAGTTAATTTTTTTTTTAAATTTAATACCAAAATAAAGAGAATTTTTTTTCGCGTCTGATAGAATGTGTTTGGAACTTCCATATTTCATAGAATTCGAATTATAACGTTTTTTAAAAGAAGATTTTAATAACGATTAAGCCTTTATTCACGCGATTGATAAACGAATTCATTGTTGGTCGACAAGGAAATTTAGTATGTTGCCAGTTTCTATTCAATAGCAAATAAAATACTTGACAATGATTCTTAATAATATAAGGCTTTTAAAAGGTTTTTCAATTTTCCCTCTTGATTCTAGTTGCGACTCTGTCGGGGGTTTTTAAAATTTTTAATTTTTAATTTTTAAAGTAATGGTCTTTTCTGATTCGTTTCTCTTGAGAAAATTAAAATTTTTCATTTACTTTGTTTTCATTCACGCACACATAATATGTAAAGAAAATGGTGATGTCGCTTGTCATTTTCAATTCGTTTTTCTTAGAAATCTTATGTATGTATTTGTTTTTGGCGGATAAGTGAAAAGAAAGAATGGAGAGAAACTCATAGCCTCTGCCAAATGCTTCAGAAACTGAAGTCACGTCTGCTGCCAAAACCGCGATAACGATTCATGCTTGGTGGCAAATCGCCAAACGGTCAAAATTTTCTCTTCGCATCTGGACGAAAGTTGCGACCGCGCTTATCCGGGGGGGGAAATCACACCCCCGCTGTTGTCGCCACTCTGTTCTCAAAGCACTCTACTGATATCTGGGCACTCAGAAGGGATTTAAAAGTCATCGGTGTTACAATAAAAGAAGCGACTGTCTCTGTGTTTATTGGTCGTTTTGAAGTGTTACAATATATCAAAAGGCACCGAAGAATACTTTTTATCCTCTTAGAAAATCATTCCCACATAGTTTCCCAAGCGTTTTTGTCCCTTGCTCACAGGTTGGATCGATCAGTCAATTGTTTGAAGAATGTTTTGTAGAGGCCTTTTGAAAGATAGATCATCTTACATTTAACAGTAAAAGAAAAAAAAATGATATACTGAGAAAAAAGCAAAAGGAAAAATAAATCAATAAAATAATTAATATTATGAAAATAATTGCTTTCCGTCCTATCATCTATTGTTTATTATTTTCCTGTTATGTACTGTGTAAATGTATGAATATTTCAACACATATTAGCAACCTTGTATTTTATTGCACTATTTAATTCAGTGCCTAAAAACTAATAAAGCGAAGCGATTTTCGAATGCAAGCTGAACAGCAAAAACAACATTAAAATCCTGATAGCAAAATGGGACGAAAAGTGCTATTACAACGTAGCAAAAAGCAACTCCGTTCGTTATCTGCGGCATGCGCGTTAAGGGTTTTCGGGCTGGTTATGGAATGGGTTAAATATTTCAGATTGATTTTGTATTGTTTTCTCATTTACTTTTATTTCTCACATGTAAATCCTTTCTGGAACAATTGACCAGTCCCCGCCTTTGGTTCAACCAAGTTTTTTTTTTTTTTTGGGGGGGGGGAGAGGGGGGCAACTTTTGTTCGAATAATGTTTTCATCATTTTTCAAAAATAAACTGCTACTGTAGATCTACTGACTGTATATCCGCTCTATATGATCTGAAATTTTGTAAAATCCATACAGATGCATCAAAAAGACCCAACCCGTAAGAGCTACTGAGTCACCCTCCCCCTCAAGAAAAGGGAGAGGGAGATGGAGAGAGATATTAAGTCTTCAAAACGAACGCAACCCTTAAGCATTTCAATGCCACAGTCTGTGTGGCAATGAAGTTTTCCTGCCCCCCCCCCTCCTTTTTTTTTCATCAGCGCACTTGCAATTTCGAATATAGGACGTTAGTGTTTAAAAGGATATCGTTCAAAATTCAGAAAGCCTATCCTTAATAGAAATGTTTCATTCGGAAAACAAAATACCTTACTTTTTTTTGTAAATACAATATTTTTGTTCTGAAATTTTCAGTTTAAAAAGTAATAGATTCCCCGTAGACGACAATTACGCGAAGCTAGAAACGAAAGGAAAGAACACAAAGACATTTTTACAAATTTAAATGCCCGCCAAATTTAGGGTTGTCTCAATTGAAAGCGGTAGCGATCACCCCCCGCGCTAAACTTAGCTTTGCTTTCGGGAAGGCGTTCCGAAGTCTCTTCTCCTCATGAACGCACAATCATCGTACATCATCGGCAGCAAAATTTGATGCGCATGCTCAATGTCATTTTAGGGTTAAACAGACACCTGCAAAAGCTAGCCTCCCTGAAAAATAATGGATGCGTCCAAAGTTTTATTATCACATTTCGTTTCGAACCAGCTTCAGTTCTCGATTTGAGTTATGGTTAATACCAGTGCGCAGTCTTAATCTTTTTTTGGGAATCGGCAATGTAGCATTTATTGGGTGAGCCGCAATTATTTTCATTCTTTCTTTCATATTCCGTCAAAATATTAAGGGGGTCTCTAACACATTTTGGAAAAAATGTTGACTGAATGAAAATAGGAAGCTTTAAATCGCTAAAACTCAAAATATTTTTGGTAAATTGTGAAAAAAATTTCATAAATCTAAACACTAATTTTTATTCGGCAGTTGAAAAAATATTTATTCTTTTTGAAAATTTAAAATATTTGAATGAAAATTTCTTAAAATACTGAGATACTTTTTTTTTTAATCACATATTTGAAGGTAACATCTTTTTCAAATTTGCCGAATAAAAATTCAAGCAAACTGCTTGAATAACACATGCTCCAAATTTCATGACTTTATCAGTCCTTGACTTGTAAGAGTTTGAATGCAAAGAATCGTGAAAAATTTCATCATGGATAAACGCGTTTAAAGTTTTAAAGTTAAGAATAATATTTATTAAATGCAAGCAACGAAAGCAATTATGTCTTTTGTTCTAATTAAGATAGAAACAAGATTTAAACGGCAGTTTAAGCAAAAAAAAGGGGGGGGGGATTTTATTTTAAATGATAAAAAAAAATTGCTATGTTTGACGATTTTTGTGCGATGATGATGATTATGGTGGTGGCGGTGGTGGTGATGATGATGATAGTGGTGGTGGCGGCGATGGTGGAGAAGGTGATGAAAATGGTAATGACTGTAATAGTATTGGAGGCAGAGTTGGGCAAATTTTAATTGCATGGACAATTAAAGATTAACAATTGATCAATTGTAATTGTGAAAAATTACAATTAACAATTGATCAATTGTAATTGTGAAAAATTACAATTAACAATTAATTAATTGTTAATTGTAGTTTACTACAATTAACAATTAATTAATTGTTAATTGTAGTTTAGTTGTTAATTGTAGTTATGAAAAATTACAATTAACAATTAATTAATTGTTAATTGTAGTTTACTACAATTAACAATTAATTAATTGTTAATTGTAGTTTACTACAATTAACAATTAATTAATTGTTAATTGTAATTTTTTACAATTACAATTGATCAATTGTTAATTGTAATTTTTCACAATTACAATTGATCAATTGTTAATTGTAATTTTTCACAATTACAATTGATCAATTGTTAATCTACAGTTAACAATTAATTAATTGTTAATTGTAATTGTAGTTTACTGCAATTTTCAATTGTTTTGTGAATTTTAATTAAAACTAACTTTTAAAAAAATTACTGGTTTGTATCATATATATATATGTATATTGTACAGGCGACAGGTCTACCTGGGATGTGGACGCTGGGCAGATACCATATTACTATCTAACTATGTGACTACACATTTTAACAACAAATAAAAGATCAATGCAAATAAATTATCAGTAACTTTAATGAAACTTATTGAAATCGCAATTACAACAGTAATTAACTTTAATGAAGCATATTAGTTAGACAATGACAATTTATAATTTCTTGTAATAATTTAAGTTACATTTTAATACTACTCTCTTCTCGAACATGCTGTCTGACAATCTGTGACTCTTTGGCAGATTTGTCATTGTAGCGAAAGAAAAAAGGCGTTCAACTGCAGCTGACGATGGTAAAGGTGTGTTGTATTTAATAAAAACACTTTTTATCTCAGGATATCTATTGAGCAGTTGCAAATCTTGGCTTTCCTCTGCAAAAAAATGCATCATCAAAAGTTCTGCTTTAGTCATTGGTGCATCAGAGGAGGGGTTTTTTTCTGAGAACGAAATATCGGAGTCAGAGTCAGAATCAAAATTGAAAAATAAGTTGTCTTGATTACTTTTTGTTGTTGCCACAGTTGCTACTACATTGTCACTCATTTCTTTGGAAATGCAGGTCTTAAAAACTTTTAGAACCTTAGTACGATTCGCGGGCTCGAGACAAGTCAACCATTTATTTTTGAATCTTGGGTAAGATAACGCTGCCATAGCCGCATTTTCCGCTTCAAGAGTGGCGACGTCAAACATTTTTTCAAATCTCTTACCTACACTTTCTCTGTATGTTTTGATCAACGGGCTGCAAAAGGAAAAGTTGTTTTTCTTTTCAATTTTTAGCAATTTTTTTCTCAGCGCCAGAAGGCAAGGTAGAGCTATCCCATAATAAGCGTTACTCTCACTCTGCATTATGTCGAGGGCTTCTGCCACTGGCGAAGTACACGTCAAATACTCTTTTATGTAATCGAATTCGTTGTCTTTGATAGAATTTTTTATGTTTAATGATCTATGTAAAAGTAAGCTTTTTTCTTTTATGTTGAAAATTTGCTCGAGGGCATCAAACAAACTATTCCATCTGGTCTCACCAGGTCGGCTTAACGTATGTCCCAACACATCCTGCATTATTTCAGCACTCTTGGGTCGTCCTGCAGCCTTCCACAAAACGTTACATTTCTTCATAACTGCAGCATGCATTTGCGACAGTGGTGTGTCTTCCTCGCTTAAAAGTTTGTTCGCGTCCGTAGTTGCACAAAGGCTTAATGTATGTGCAGAGCATCGTAAATGAGTAGGAAGGAAATAATTATGCTCAGAATCTTCTAAATTTGATGATTCTTCATCTTCAACATCTGATTCAGAAAAGGCTTCTGTCGGCTGAGAGTCTAGCACAACTTCATCTGTAATATTTATATTGGTCAATTTGACACCGAATATTTTGAAAGCCTTTACAAAATTACTGCCATTATCAGTCACCGATGCAACAATTTTATTCGTATTGAGGCCGAAATCACCGTTAATTTCTTTAATTATATCTGATAGTCGATCGTAGCTGTGGACACCTTTGAATCGTTGACAAGCTAACGCCACAGAAACTCTGCGTAGATCATTTGTGATCCAATGTGCTGTAACTCCGATGAAACTTCTTTTTTTACTGGACCAAATATCTATTGTTGTGCACACATAGGGAACTTCCTGTAGTTCCAACTTTATCTTAGCTACTTGCGTTTCGTAGTGTTTTCCTATACGACGTCCTAGTGTACGTCGACTCATTACAGTTAGCCCCATTTCTGATATTTTCAAGTCCATAAACATTTTAGAAAAATATGGATCTTCCACTGCACGTAATGGAATCATAGAATGTATAAAATATTTCAAAATATTTTCATCGAATTGTTCTTGTGTAATTGTATTCTCATTTGACTTATTAGTTTTTCCAGTTTTTATTTTAACAATAGTATCATTTTTTTCCCGTACCTCACTTCTCTGTTTTTTTGAATATGTTTTGTACTCTTCGATGCATTCTTGCCCATGTTTTCGCTTCAGGTGACCCAAAAAGTTCGACGTGCAATTATGATAACCTTTAACTTTAGTTAATACATCTCTTGGACATTTCATACAAAGCGCTGCGATTTTATTACCTGTAGACTCTTCGGGCAAGAATTTAAAAAATGTTCCATCAAGTAGGAGAAGTCGCTCAGGCGAAGACGATGAAGACTCGGCGGTGTCGGTTGGTGGACTTGGTGGCACTGGCGAAGATATTTCTAATGACTCATTATTGTCCGAAACCCGAAAAGTCACTGACATGTTACTGTCTTCGTCCATTTCGTTTATCGACGCCATTTTATTTTATAACTTTAACCCCAACAGGGGAGAAGACACGTGTGGTCTCACACACCGCTCAAAAGCTTATCCTACCACCCCTATTTCATTTTCAGTCCGATTGAATGGTTTCTCCCAATAGCTTTTCCTTTTGTGACCTTGAACACCTTCCTTGCTTATCAGCATCTTTTTGTAAGAGCTTCTAGTTTAAATTTCAATTGCATTCTTTAGGCTGTGAGACCTCACCTCCCCATTCCCTGCAGTGCTACAATTTCCGGCTGTGGTAAACATGGCTTTTAACGTTGGGATGCGGAATAGATGCAAAATTTTCCAGATGAGGTTGAGAGTTGTTCAAAAAGTTCGCACAAAAATTACGCAATGAATGTTCTAAGGACATTTAGCCCGAATGTTTTCCGGAAATACGACGCTATACACTACAAGTTAAGATGCTGTCAAAATTTTCCCTTAATGTGATATAAATCAATTGTTGTTGCCGTGAGCCAGTTAAGGTGGCAACTTAGGATGCGCTGCTTCACTTTTTCAAAGTCCGACTTCCATAGTACAGACATGCAGGGCCTAATTACGTAAAAGGAATTTTCAGAGGCCCTAACATGACTGAAAATATATGCTTAACAATACCAGCTTCTGTATTTAACAGCAGTTTTAAAGAGATTGCTAACATCAGAGCTTGCTAAATAAAAATCTTTAGAATAATTACAAAAGATATATTAAAAAAGATATATATTTAATTTCATACATTTAAAGACACATTTAATGAAATGTGGTCACAAGTTAAATTTTTAAATGTGGGATTTGGTTCAACTCTGTTTCAATGTATATTTATGCCACTTAGTTTCTTTTGTGAAGTGTTAAATTTGATTCAATTTCTTACTGCCCTTATTCGGCGAGAATTGCAGTACAACAACTGGGGGGGGGGGGGGGCGAAATGAGACCGAGCTCCCCCTAATTTCCATAAAAAAAAATCAGATAAGTGGTTTTAGTTGATTTTATTGATTTTATACAAAATTCCGAATTGCTCCGCAACATTTTAAATTGCTCCTCAAAATCAGCACAGATGCTCCTCAAATTGTTTCTCCAAGGTTGGCAACCCTGGGACTACGTCTAAGTCTGGCCCTGATTACAACTAATATAATGTTGCTCAAAAAAAAAAAGAAGAAGAAGAAGAAAAATCTTGTCCCCCCCTCCTTGCCTCCCCTGGAGCTCAGGTCTAAATCCGCCTATGTTCAGAAACTTGCCCTTTTAAGTTGAAATTTTGTCCTGTTTCAGATTCAGTTTATCGTAGTCCAGACTTGCTTTCTCGATGCGATTCTGAGGTGAAAATACTCGTATAGCGATAAATTACATTAGACTAATGAAATCGATTGCCAACTGACAGCATTTAGTTGAATCTGCAGCAAGGTGTGTACAGAAATTAATGAGGCCCGTCACGAATGATTTTTACGAGCCCCCCTCCACTTTGTTTACTACTACGTCCCTACTGTATATTTCAGCCCTCATTTAAAAAATATCGGGCCCCCTTCAGGCTCGGAACCGGGCCAACAGATGTTCCTTCCCTCCGCCCCCCGCCCCAACTTTGTGCATACCTCTGCTCATGTATCAACACCCCAAAGCATGGCCCACTTCATATAGCAGGGACGGGGCCGCTTTGTCTTGTGGTGCAGGCCAATTGTTGTTAATAGACGTACTAATATAAAATTTTGAAAGCCCTTTTTTCGTCCTGGGCCCTTTTTCAGGCCGCGTCGGACCCTAATTTCTCTGGCCCCCTCCCGTTTCCTCAATGTGGGAGCCATGAACCCCAGAGATCTAAAAACTAGAGAGAAAGTTGACAAAGAGAGGAAAACATTCGCACCTGTGAACTTCGGCTATTTACTCTGACCTCTGCTAAAGATGAGAGAAAAATTAACCTGCTTCCAAACACTTTTTTCCCATAGGTGAACAAATTTCATTTTTTCTCGTATTATTACGCTTTAAAAATGTTCTATGTGAATTAAATGTATTAAATTCAATAAAAAATTTCTTAAAGTGGCCCACTCGGCGGTTGGCCCAGTCGGGGATCCCCGACTAGCCGACCTGGCCAGTCCGCCCCTGCTTGGGACTCTGTACGCTGCACTGTACCTATTGATACATAAAGTTAATTGTTAGTTTTAATTGTTTCATAAAACAATTAAAAAAATCAATTGCAATTGTTTTAATTGTGAGAAACGATTAACGTACATTAATTCAATTGAATTAATTGCAAAGTGCAATTAATAGTTTAATTGCAATTAATTTAATTGCAATTAAATTAATTGCAATTAATTTAATTGCAATTACTTTTTTAATCAATTAACTAGGCAATTGAAAAAATAATTGATTAATGCCCAACACTGATTGGAGGCAATTGCTCTTTTATGGCTAATGGCGCCGAATGATCTTCTGCAGGTTCGTCGATAACGGATAAATTATCTGAAGGTGTCGTATTTACTACTGGTTTTTGATGTGTGAAGGAGCTCGTAGGAATTAGTGGAGAAGAAATTGAATTTTGTTTTCTTCTCTTAGAGGCCTCAAATGGGTTCGCAAAGCTGCCTGCATGTTTAACTTGAACATGTTTTCCATTATGTTTTGCTTTCTCATGACGATATTTGTAATCATTGTCAAACTGACTTCCAACATTCCAAACATTCTAACCAGGACCGGATTAGCCATAGAGCAGAAGTAGCAAATGCTACGGGCCCCGCGCTTTTGGGGGCCCCGCGCCAGGAGAAAAAAATTCAAGAAAAAAACTACTTTCTGTACTTTAATCCGTTTAAATTTCTCTCTATCTTCCTTTTTTTTTAAGATTTAGCTTTTCTAAATGCTCAGGTAAATTAAAAATCTTATTTTTTTCGATAGATTGCTTTCCAGAAATTTCTCCTAATTAATTTCTTAAAAACGCAATTTTCTTTGATCTTTCTTAATGGAAGGAGGAAAAGCTCCGTTGGGTCAGAAAAGTTTCAAAGCTGACCTAAAAATTACAATATTAGGCAAAGTTTGGAGAAAGGAGAAATGGGTTTTTTCTGGATTTTTTTTTCCTTTTTTCAAAATGAAGTTAATTTTAAGGTATCTTAGGAAATTTAAGGAAGTTCGGGTCCTAAAATTTTCAGCTATTCAAGCCCTCCCCCCCCCTAAAAAGAAAATTTTGGTTGTTTCATAAGGGGAAGGAGTTCTTTCCTGAAATTGTGCTCAAAACTGAAGTCAATTTCAGGCTATTTTTGGGAGGAAGGATTTGAGGGATCGACCCATGGTATAGCTGAAAACAAATTTTCAAGCTATTGGAGAAAAGAATGAGGGTCTGAACTCCCCCAGAAACAATTCTGACTTCAAGTTTCAAACCGCGGTTTCAGATTATCACTGGAGACGTTATCGGGGGGGGGGGGGGATACGAGTTTGCTTCCCAAAATGTTAGAAACTGAAATCTTCAAGACGCTAGACGCACAGGCTATCTTTAGTTCTAACTTTAGGTAAAGAATGGTGGTTTGGAGCCTTTCCCCTCGAATGTTGAGAAGCTATGGAAGTAGGTGGGTATTCTCTTTTGGAATTGTTTTGAAATTTTGCAATCGAGATGGTTCAAGGGCTTTCTCCAGATTTTTTCAGAATTTATGGTCTAAAAACTCAAATTTAAGCACTTTTTCTTCATAGCAGCAGAAGGAGTATGCTGAAATTCTTAAAGCACAAATCCTAAAACCACATTTTAAAGGCTCTCTTTGGTGATGTTAGACAGGCGAAAGGGTTACCATCCAGAAATTATTCGAAAGTGGCTTTCTTCTTAAAGCTTTCGAGTCCTGAAAAAATAATTGTTAGCCATCCTTAAACTTTGTTTACTTAACTTAAAATCAATTTATCACCATCAAAATCTGCCGCCCGCGACACGAGCCCGTAGATCCATAACTGTAAACAACAGTAAGCAAAATTAGGAGATCATGATAGAAGAAATAGAAAAGATTCTGAGACTTCACACTTATGCTGAGCGAAATAAATGAATCGTTAAGAGAATATTATTTTTTGATGAAGTAAAATAATTATGTGCATAAGAAAGACTTTAAATATCGTTTTTAATTTCTTCCTCTCAGTGGGAGGGAACTAAAAAGTTGCCACCCACGTGCCGAACCTAACCCCTTTCTTTTGCATCAACAAAGGGAGTTGAAAACTTTTTTATTCCAACTTGAAATTCAGAAAAAATCAGGTAGAAAATTGTTTAACATAATCGAAAACCCGCTAAAATTGCTTTCTGGAACTTCAGTTTAGAAAATTTTCCATGGGTGTAATCCCGAGCCCGATCCCGTCCTATAAGGTCGTCTAATAAGGTGGCCTACAAGTGCGCATTTTGCACCAAATTTCGAAAAATTTCAATGGGAGTGTACCTCTCCCCTTCCAACATTGTTAACAATGGTCTGAAATGTACTTTTAAGACTTCAACTTCAAAAAATTTCTGGGTTGCTCCGGAGAGTGCCTGAACACCCTTCCATAGCGAAACGTAACCCGCGATGGCCTACTATTTATCACGTTTTCACAACTTAACTTTCGAGAAATTTCCAGGGGATGGCTTTCGCGAACTCCGCCCCAAAATCACAAAAGAACGTAAAAAGATACCCTTTCAGAGTATATAATTTCGAGAATTTTTGCTTGTGTTTTTAAAATTAATAACAGATAATAAATTCAAAAATTTTCCAATGGGACCGCCCCCCATCTTTCCTCTCTCTCTACAACATCATTAAGGATAATCTACAGTTTTATTTAAGACTTCAATTTTAAAAAACTGCCTGGAGAGTCGCTGTGAATCCAAATTTTTTTCTTTGATCTTACCTAAGATAGGATGCAATCACGTTCTTTGATTTCAGTTTCTCCAAATAATGGCCTCCGAATCTTCTCTTCTTAATATCATCAGGGGTCGTTAGATTTGAGTTTTTTGAATGGAAATATCAAAAATTTTCCGGGGGTAAGCCCCCGGACCACCCTTCCTTTATATTGCCCAAAAATTGCGTTTTGGAATTAAAAAGTTAAAGTTTAAAACGTGTAGTAACGGGAAGACAAGGGGCAATAAGAGGAGCATAACATCGTAAAGCTCTAAAGGTATATCCACATTTATGTATTCATGTGTGTTATAAGTTACGTCTCCCGTCTCCCTGAAGAAGTGCTATATATTTACTATATCATTCGAAAACGTGGGCCCCCTGGAAACATTTGCTACGGGCCCCGCGCTGGCTTAATCCGGCCCTGATTCTAACTTGAATCTTTTCCATGGTTGTGACATGGTGATTAAAATCTACGAATAAGAAACATATATTGTAAAAATCATTCATAAAACAAAAATAGTTTTTTTGGAAAAAGCTGTAGTTATAAAATAAACTAATGAGTGAGAAGTACTTAATAATTCAGTGTTGCTGGCATGTTAAACATTAACTTCTTTAAATGTAAATTATCGTAAAAAGTTCCGAAGCTACTCAAAATATATTTGGTTTTAAAGCAATTTTAGAATATTGGTCCACATGTAAAATATAAAGAACGTCTGTGTAAGATAATTTTGTGCAGAACAAGTAAATGCAAAATGCTTGGACAGTGCAGATGCATTCAAGGTAAGAGGCAGATAAGACCATCACAGATTTACAAATCTTTTTTAAAATCTGCAGTAGTTACAGTTAATGAAGAAAAAATCCCAAAAAGGATGTTGTAAGAAAATGTTTTTCTCAAGTTGCAAACTATTAAAATTCTGCACAAAATCGACCATTTCGAAAAAAAAAAAAAAGAGGGAGAGAGCAAAACACTCGATTAGAAATGAACACGGTTTTAAAAGTATTTATCTATTCGAATAAATCCAATTTCTATAAATCAAGAAGGACTAACATATCATTTTGAAATTATTAATAGAGTAAGAAAAATATTGTGATACAAAACTGCATTTTTACCGATTTTATGAATTTTGTCCTTATGAAGAAAAAAAGCATTTTTTACTAAAAGAGATGAAAATCCTTAGCATATCAAGGCCGTAGCCAGCGGGGGGGGGGGGGGGGGGGGGGGGGGGGGGGGGGTCCGGGGGTCAGAACCCCCCCCCCCCCCGAAGTTTTCAAAATTTTAAATGCTTAAAAAAAAACAAAACGTCGGATGGTCCAGTGAGTGTGACCTTCCTGAAATTTCTGGGAGGTGTGAAATGTTTGATGCTATAAAAAAAAATTATAATAAATCATTGGAATCAACTTGATTACTGTTCACTAAACCAGTCGAAAATCTTTCCTTTACTCTTCGCGCACAAACGACCACTAACTCACCCGTTGTCCGAAAATTTTTCTGGATTCTTTTCCCTTCAAAAAGTAGAAAGAAGAAAAATCCACATTCCAAACCGGTCAGTCGACCTTAATGCTTTGTTTACCGATGGACAACAGGTGTGAGGAAGGGATGATAATAGTCAAGTCCCCCAGGTCTTCTCTGTCCCAAGATAAGCACGTCTGGTGCAGAGGCGGATTTAGTCTATTCAATGGGGGGTGGCGGTTGAAAACTGTTAAAGCCATCCTCCCAAATCCGTCACACAGTAGGGTAGGGAGTATATTGCTCCACCCCCCTCTTCACCTCGGCATTTGAAAAATTAATGTTTTTTCATGTAAGTGAGCGTGGATTTTGTTGTTTTCCGATAAAATTTGAAATGCCCCCCCCCCCGAAGAAATTCGAAATGACGGGTTTGCCCCCCCCCAGTCTGAATTTACTAGTTTTGCCCCACACTACTCACATTACATTTTAAATCATAGCAACGCCTTATTGTACATGTATAGTTTGGTCCTGGAAGATGATGATGGAAAAGTGGACTTACATATACAAATATAAAAATTATTAAACTTTAAACAGGGAGGGTGCGAGCTCGGCGAACGTTAAAAAATGGGTGATGCCGCACATCCTGGACTACAAAACTGCCTAAAACAAGTTTATAGCAAAACTATGGAATTTATTTCATTAAAATACTATCGATTGCTAGTAATATCAATGTAACTGGTTTCAACAAATGACGGTCATGGAGGGGGCGATTGCCCCCACCGCCCCCCTAGTAAATCCGCCACTGGTTTGGTGTGAATTTAAGGAGCATGTATGAGAAATGTCTGTTGTTCACTTCTGTGACTAGTCTTGTGTATGCCGGTGCTAAAACATGTCGAATAAGCGAGTTACTTTAACGTTAGAGCAGCGGATAGATGTTATAGAGTCTTATGAAAAAGATAGTTCAGAAAGGAAGTTGGCAGATGTTTTTGGTTGTAGAAAAACGCAAATTAATAAAATTTTGAAAAACAAAATTCAAATTCGGAAAGAATGAGAAACTTTCAAATTTCGAGGTGTGAAGGAAGAGAAGTAGAATGGAAAAAATTCCAGAAGTCAATGATGCTCTATTGGTGTGGTTTAAAGTTGCTAGGAAAAAAAAATATTCCATTTAGTGCAACTTTAATGATAAATATAAATAACTAGCAGTACCCGCACGGCGATGCCCGTGCTAAAAGGGAAGTCCGTTGAATAAAATAAATGACACCCCCCCCCCCCTCCGCTATATGAAATTATCATTTTTAACTAAAATGCGCACCCACTTTTTAAAAAAACCTATTCAAGTTTCCATAGAATTTAAAACTATTTTCCAAAACATTAAAATTAGATTTAGAGTTTCTTAAAAACCCTTTAGCGAGTGAAGTGGTTATTTCTGCAATTTTAAATGCTTCATTAAATAAACAAAAAAGACATAAAATAGTATCTTTCAAATTTAAAATTATTCCACAATAGCAAAAATTGCCAAAATCGGCCAGCAACCACGCTACCGTAACCCTAGTCGTTAGCGCGTGAAGCAAACTCCGATTAATTAGCTATCATTCCCGAATCCTGTATGAAAAGAATTTATCTATGCAAAAGCGATCGTTTGAGAAATGAGGGGAAAACATACTTCTAGAATAAGAAAAAATCACCCCCTCCCCTCACTTTTGATGTCAAAAATCATATTCTTTAACTAAAATACGTAAACACCCTTTGAAAACCTAAATACAATCGTTTGCAAGTAAAAATATTTTGTCAAATAAAAAAAAACATTAAAGTGACTCAACCCCTTCTTCCCAAAAGCCTTTAGTACAGTGTTGTCCATTACCTTTCCTTCCTGTACAAGTCCAAAATACTCTCAATCATAGACGGCTGGTGAACCAAAAAAATGGGGAGTCAAAAGAAGTGCGAACTGTGAATGGAATAGCTGTGTTTTTTTTTTTTTTTTTTGTACAATTTGGTCATATTATTGGATTTAAGAATTACTGATTAAACGACCTCTAAAAACGGAATACAGCTTCAAAAAAACAGGTCGGATGACCACCATAGAAATCTCCATTCCAATTAAAAGTTCCATACTTGTGCATGTGCAATGCCATGAAAAAAAAAAAAAAAACTTCTGAATTTTTTAAGTTTTTATTTTCGGAAAATAAATTAGCCTACCCAGCAAAATATCGTTTTTCAACGGACCATTAATTTATCACTCAAAAAAAAACGGGGCAAGCCCCCCCCCCACCCCCACCATTTTTAAAAGTGAATACTAACAGCACCCTCCTCTTCTCCCGTACGAGCAGCCTATGACCCCATTGTGTCAAAAGACATAGTAACCTTTTATACAACTCGGTCTTTTCACAGATTAATTTCGTTCACTTTGAACCCCCCCCCCCCCCGAAAAAAATTCCTGGCTACGGCCTTGTATTTTATTGTAATCCTCAGATGCATACAGGCTTTTTGAAAAATGTGTTAAGTTAAAATTTTTTTTAAGTGAGATTATTCCGAAAGCTCATCCAAAATTCTATAAATAGGCTCATTTGAATCACCTTTGACTCGTAACAAGTGGATATCCACCAAATCCTGTGATTTTGCATATAGATGTTTTATGATTTTTTGTAAGTGAACTTATCGCCCATGACGTGCACGTAAAATTAAAATTTATTCTAATAATTTAATTCATTGACTGGCCGAGGAGTCAGTCACCTTTCTCACCTTTAGTCACCTTTTGAAAATTTGGTTACTTTTAGTCACTTTTTGCAACTTTTGTCACCTTTCTCACTTTTCTTGAAATGTCTTAGGATTTTTTTTAAAATAATTAAATCCTTGAAAAGTATCTGAATGATAGATTTAACAGTGAAATTAATTAAAAAAGTAGCATTAAATATGCCCCCCCCCCACCTTGTTGTTGTTTAAGAAAAATAGCTATGCTACCGGAAAATCCGGGATTTTTTTTTTATTGCTTGCAATTGCAACCTATGAGCAGAACCAGTCTTTCTATCCCCCTTCGACCGTCAGACACATTTTCCGCAAGTCTCGTCTAAACGCCATTTTGTTTCCTATCGTATTTCTGGCCATAGAGTTGTTCGACTAAAGTTCAGCTGTGCAATTTGTTTCTACACACTTTGTTGAGTGAGCGGTCATCGAATGCAAGTTGTCTTCCGTGTTTATCAAATGACGTCATCTGAAGTCTCTGAATCTTACGCTCATCTCTAGCCAGGCGTGTTACTTGCTTGTTTTACTTTTACTGACCTCGAAAGCCACGACTAAGCAGCCACAAGCGGTTCGATTTGAAAAAGGGGTGATGGGTTAAGAGGCGTGCCTCGATGTCTTCTTTGAGTGCGGAATAGTGAAAAGTTTTGGTTTGTGTTTATAGTTTCACTTTGTGTTTGCACAGAAATGATTAGTTTGGGTTTTATTTTTCTTGCACAAGTGCGAAGTGAACTTGGTCTGTGTAAACATTTCTTAACATTTCCTTTTTTGGTGTGCCTCAGAGAATCTCCAAATTTTTTTTTTACTAGGTTTCAATGCTTTATATGGCTAGTTCCAGTAATAATAAAGCTTTTAGAAGCAGATGCTAGCTAAAAGCTTTATTTTATGTAACGGCGAGATTGATTCTATTAAAGTACGGTTTTAACATGGTTTGGTTATGTAATGATTTGGTTCTACCACATTCATTTTAAAAAGCTGCTGATTTTATAATCCAGAGATTTTATAAGTGGCAGTTAGTGTTTATTTATTTATTGAATTGGAACAAAAAAACTGCTGTAAACCTATTTGAAACAAAATCCACTACGACAGTATTTTTGATAAATGTGATATTATTTTCCTAGATTCAATAAGGAATAAAGTTATGTTTAAAAAAAAAGAAAAGAAATAAAAGAAAAACAGTCAACCAACGCATCTAACAAATGAGTCCCGATTGAAACAAAAACAGAAGTACCCTCACATCGTTATCTTTATCACCCCTATTTTTATCAAATCAGAAGAGACCATGACAGTATTCCTGCTTATTCAGCATTATTTTCTATTCCTAAGCCTGATAAGTTGGGGATTGTAAATTGACTAGGACCAGTCTAACTGGACCCAGAGCCTGTTGCTGGTCATCACTTTTGTATTTGTATTTGTAATTATTAATAACTTGATTTAACACTACATTTTTTACCTCCCACGGACATGTCATGGAATATTTTCAGAGCTTGCTAAAAAATAAAAAATAATTAAAACAAGAAAGAAAAAAATCATGAACATTTTCAGGCATATGAAATGATATTTTCAGTTTCATACTTCAACATCATTTTATTTTTGCATTCTAAGTACAATTATCATTTTGTTGGTCTGATTTTTCAAATTGGTTTTCTCAATTGTTCTCTACTGTCAAGACTTTTGATTTAATATGTATGCTTTGTATTTACTAAGAAAAAAGAAAGAATGCTGATAATTTTTCAACAAGCTAAAAAAGAGAAAAAAACAATACTAAAAATGTGATTGAATAACATAAATTATATGTTCAAGAAATGCATCATCTTGCTCTTTATTATATATAGTAAGGTTACATAGAGTTTACACTGAAAGTTTTTTGAAAATGTCTTAAAATTTTTATTTACTACTTCTAGCCCTATAATATTCATTTCCAAAATTGTAAATAAATCTTTACAAGAAATATATAGGCTATTTTGGTTGTTTGCTCTTGTAATGATTGTAGTCAAGAAAACTAGGATTTACTTAAAAGTATTATGTCCGCTGGACGTTATGTCCGTCGGACGTTCTGTCCTTCGGACATTTTGTCCATCGGACGTTTTGGACCTGGACGTTATGTCCGTGGACGTTTTGGATTTGGACGTTCTGTCCGGATCCCATTTAACATAGCGTATGTACAGTAAATTAAAATAAAATAACATTATAAATAAAATTGAAACCGTTCTTGGTTTTATGAAAGTACTGCAACATGCAGTGTAATGGACGAGTGTCCAATGCGGTTAAGATACATCAGGTAGGAATTTTTTCTTCTCATGGAGCTCAGCCGTTTTATGTCTACAGTCACCTGTGCTGCCCTCTGCGGACAGCGCATTTGCATATTGGCGCAGACATTGGTAAAAGTCAGTAAAAAGGGATAATCCTTTTCTGTTTTTTGAGTTCTTAACAAATTGCTTTTGGTCACCTTTTAGTTACTTTTTTGTCACCTTTTAGTCACCTTTGTTTTCAAATTTGTCACCTTTCTCACCTTTTTAAAGACCATCAGCAGTCCTCGGCCTGCATTGAAATCATTGACGAACATTTGAAAGTGACCTGTTGTACGCTTTTCCTCAGTTACAACCTAAAATTAGAAAACTTGTCAAAGACAAGCAGTGGCAGCCCTTCCCTTCCCATGTTCTGAAAATGACTGGAGTTAGTTACATGTCAACTTCATCTAGATCCTACGTTACTTCAGAGCCGTTCGTTATAAATATCTTTTTGGTTTTTTGGTTCAATGATTTCATATACTCTAATAATAATACAGTAAAAACCTTGTCTACAACGATACTGTTGGGACCTAAAAAAAATATTGTTGTTAACAGTTTATTTTGATCATTTGTGCTTCCATTTTACTGGGACTAAGGAAAATATCGTTATAGACAGGTTTATTGCTATAAATAGTATTGTTATGGACAGGTTTCACTGTATGTTCAAAATAAAGGCAGGGGTAGGAGAGGGAGGCGTGATTGAGGTATACAGTGTTCATAAGGGTCGCAGAGCAAGAAAGGTTGAGAACCAATGAAGTAAGTAAAGTGGTGAATGAGAGCTTCGAGTTCTAATCAAAAAGCGATCTAGATGGTTACTTTGTAGTTCCAGGGAGTGGTGAACGATAGATATTACTTATTGAATTATGTAAATCTTCATATTTTCAATTTCAAGTTTACCATATTTTCTTTTGAACTTTTTTGAAGAAAAGAAGCATAGTTTACCTTAGTTATTAAAAATTGGTATGATAAAATAAAGTCTTGACTTCACGGAATGTACATGTATACATCACCAAGTGTATAGTATTTAAAAAAATGTCAAACGGATCGTAAAACTGTTTGACGTGGGCCTGTGTTCAGGAGACCCCAAAGCACCTTCAGCCTTGAAATTTCGTACAAAATTACTTCGAGCCCCAGGGGTACACCTCTTTTTTTTTTAAATTTCAAACTAGCTTTTTGTAATTAATTTTTTAAGCCCAAATTTTACATAAGTTGCCTTTGAAGAGATGAAAAGTTTCTTGCACCTATGAATGTCTATTTCATTTAAAAGAACTTTTTTTTCTGCATCAAAGGTATCTTGTTCCAATTTTTTCAATTAGTTAGAATAGCAGATATAAGGGTTTGTAATTCAATGAAAGTCCTATGCTCTACTCAATTGAAGCCCGGATCTAAGCAGCGAACTATTTCTAGAGGCCACGAGTTTGAAAACGACTTTTCAAACTTAAAAAACGGCCGTTTTCCTATGTAAAAGATGCCCTTGAAATGTGAAATTTCGTACATGTCAGTTTGTACTGAATGGGATTTTTTATTCTTCTGCATAGAACAAATTGCTGTTTACGTAATACTGAACCAGCATCCAACACATCTAGGGTTCTCAACTTTTCACATTCCCCCTTTGATCACTAATGTGAGATCACCCCCACCCCTGGGATGTGGTAAATACAAGTAGTACAATCAGAAAATCGCAGTTTGAAACTGAAGCTGAATAGAATAACTGAAGCACTGAAGCTACTCGTAGTAATTACATGAAAATACAAATAAGTTTGTACACAAAATTTAATATTGCGACACATCACACTTTTGTAAACGTATCAATGTAACAACACATGAAAGAAATGAATTACATACATATTAACTTGAGATAATCTAGGATCAAAGTGATTCTAGATTATCTCAGAGGTTTCACACCACACAACAGATACAGAAGTTTCAGTTCAGAACATCAATGGGAAGGCTCAGCCACTACTTTGTTTTTTAACATTAGGTTGTAACTGTGGCAAAGCACTCCTCAAGTTACTTGTAATGCCTTACTCAATATTTTGGTTTCTCTTTATGTTTGTTTTTGCTGAAATTTAGATTCAAAGAGATATGTGAATGAAATCTATACTACATGTCCTAAAAAACGATAATAATGAGAATATTTAAAATAAGACCACAAAAATGTGACCGAGAAAATTATAATTGAACTCTCTCCGTGTTCTCTCTCTCTCTTTTAAAATTCAGGCCTCTCTTAAAATTCTACGAGCGCAGCGAGCTCGGAACGTGAAGTGATCCGAATGAAACTGATGCAGGTTGGTCAATTTATCAAGTCACAATAGTTTTCGAAAAGTCAAATTAAATACAGCAACCAGAAAATGTATAAGAATAAAACTTAAAGTTATTGAAAAAAACTCGAAATGCAATTCCCTTCCCGTTGCAAAGCTACAAAGATGTTCTCTTCACTTCAACGGCTGAGTAAAAAATTAAAAACAAATTAAATAAGTTAAATACGCTGCTCTTAACTCAAAACCTCATGAAAATATTAATATTGAGTACGAGTACGATTTAATGAATTACACATCATGTGATTCACAATATGTACATTATGATTATGAAACAGTGCATAAATTATCCTACAGCTTATTGGCTTTGTTTCGCGTTAACATTACTTCAACAAGAGAGTCAGATGTTTTAAAATGTCAAACTAGAGTAGTCCCTCGTTTTACGCGGAGGTTACGTTCCACGGAAATGCCTCATAAATCGAAACCACGTAAATTGAGACCTAATACTAGTGTTAAAAAAGGGGTTTGGTTCCGTAGATAACAAAATACTCCAATCTAGTGATGACTAATTGTATAATAAGCTTAATGTGTACTTATATCGACTTTTATGCACAACATGCATAAAGAAAACAAACTAATTTCGTGTTCTGTTTATGAAGAGGAGCTGGCTATAATAGTCTTTCGGCAGCCATCAAGAATTTTTCTCTGTAATTCTTTGCAGAGCATTAACGCATCCATGATCACTTGCGTCATTTCCATGATAGAAATCTTCCTTCACTAACAATTCAGAAAGATCATTTCTATTGTCTAGGAATGGCTCAAAATTTTCAATATGAACGTTTTTAGCTGTGCGTCAACGACGTCGGTATCCTCGTTGGTTTTGGTCTCTTTTGTCACTCATAAAAGCTCTTTTTCCATTGAATTCTGAACTGTGTGAGTTTAATAACTTTACTTTTGGAAAGAGCTCTGGAACCAATCGCATATTTGTCTCCAGTGGCCCGAGCTCGATTATTAGCACGCCAAAATACAGTTGATTACGCGTAATCTGCAATCTTTAGAAGTTTTGATTTTGAAAGTGGGGAAAATTTTATCTGTTTGCATTGCCGCATCCGCGTAAAACCGAAACTCATCCATGTAAAATAAAATACAGGTGTCAAATCTTAAACCGCGTATAATCGACACCGCGTAAAACGAGGGTCTACTGTAATTATAAAACTTCTAAAATGGCTTTTGTATTTTTTTTCATCTGAGTAGAAAATTCTTTTAAGTCGTTTCATGTCAAATCAACCAAAAATTAAAATTAAAGAACAGGAAAAAAAAATCATTCTCAACTTGAACATTTCAGATTTTCATAAAATTTTCAAAACTTTTACTCATTTACATCTTACATTTAGGCAAATTTTTTAAAAAAAACTAAAAAAGTACAAACTTAAAAACTTAATGAATACATCCAAAAATTTCAGAGTTGGACCTTGAAAGACCGATCCCTTCATGGTACAATTCTGAAAATCTTTATATGTATTTATTAAAATACATTGAAAATCATGTTCGTTTTTCTAGAAAAATAAATCATATTCTCTAAACTCATATTCGTCTAGAAAAATTCTTTTATTTAGAAATTTAGAGGAAAAGAATTTTTTTTTTTCGAAAATTATTCTGTTAATTCATTTTTATCGATCTTCCTTTGTTTACTTTTACCTTTTTGTCTTGATTGACACCCCCCCCCCAATTTTCTTCTATTTGTTTTTATTTTTCCTTTTTTCGAATATTTTTTGTTTCTGTTTATTTTATTTCATGGTTTTCCATTCTGCTTTTCCTTTCTTGCGGTTCACGGTTACTGACAATTTCTTTTCTTTTTGTTTAAGCTTCGGCTTAATCTTTGTCCAATTGAATTCTTTCTTTCTGGGTTCGTACCTAAGAGAAAGCACTTGGCCTTTGCTTGCATTCCTATTGGTTCCTGATCGGTTTATAACTTTGTCATTGGTGTTTGGCTAATCCGCTGTTTTTATCTTTTAAGCTGCATGCTTATCTGTTCTTGGCTTTTGTCGGATGTCTTTTCATCCATAAGCTCATTATTTTTTGCATTGAAAAAGGCGTTCCCTGTAACGCCGAAACACGTGTCTGCTGTAATTTACAAATTTGTGCTTCTTCTAACGTTGTTTTGTCTTACTTTACTGTTCTGCACAAAGGGATTTATTTATCTTATTTGTGGCTTACACGGGCCTTACGTTTACATTTTCCGCCTTTTATGCGATTTGATTTTGTTTTTGTTTTCGGAATTTTTGTTTATTGTTGTATTTTGATCGTGACTTTTCACTTCTTGTTTCTTATTCATTCTGTTATTGTTTGATGTTGTTTATTCTCATTCGGTTTTGTTTTTTGCTTTTGATTATGTCTCAAATCAATAGGTTTGCCAATCTTCGGATTAAGAAATTTCGTTTTTTGAACCATTTAAAATTTCTTCAAGAGTGTAGGCGCAAGAAAATTATTCCGAAGTTTATTTCTTTGAAATGTAATTTACCACGTTCTGTCAAAATTGACAAAGTAATCTTTCGGTGGAAATTGGCTTTACTCAGAGCTTCGATCCAGGAAACTAGGAAACATTTATCGTTTATTGAACGTGAACTTTATGATTTACATCTTTCGGTTTCTAATTCCATTCCCAACTTTAACATTTTTGACAGAAATTCTTGGTCTAGAACCCTTCGTTCCTCTGATAAACATCAAATTGTTTTGAAAAAGAAATTAGCTATGCTTTGTAAATCTTCTCATGTCGTTCCTCTTGATAATTTACCTGTTGTTAATAAGAATGTTGTTGTTGATCTTTCTAGCGTTCCATTAAGTAATTCTCAAATTGAGGCTCTAAAATATAATGATAATTTTGCTGTGAGTGTTAATCCTTCTTTTTCAAAGATTATTGCTCCTGTTGAGAAAGCTTTTAAATTTAGTGCCTTAACTTCCTCTCAAAAAGATTCGATTCGGCATCTTATAGCTTCTAATATTGACTTAAACTCGAAAATTTCTAAACCTGTATTTGCTAATACTGTTAGCCGTTCTGTTAAAGACTTAGTTTCGAATTCTGATCTGGTTGTTACCAAAGCTGACAAGGGTAGCCAAATTGTTGTTCTTGACAAATCATCTTATGTTGATAAAACTAATGATTTGATTTCTTCTGGGCCATATGCTGAAATTTCTAAAGATCCTAGTGATAAAGAGTTAAAAACTATTTCATCTGCTGTCAAGTCTGTTAAGTCTATTCCTTCAAATGTTAAACGCTCTGTTGTTCCATCTATTGCTAATTGTGCTAGATTTTATGCTTTACCTAAGGTGCATAAAGCTGGTATTCCTTTCAGGCCTTTGTTTCCAATATTGGTACGGCTTCGTACAAACTTGCAAAATATTTAGTCTCTGTGTTTTCTCCCCTTAGGAGTCACAATTTATTTACTATTAAAAATTCTGTTGAGTTTGTTAAAAAAATTCATAGTTTCGTTCCAAATAATTCTTTTATGGCTTCTTTTGATGTTAACTCTTTATTTACGAACGTTCCCGTCGAGGGTTCATTGTTATGCCTTCGTAGAAGACTTTCTGAATTTCATTTCACCAATACGGAAATTGAGGATTTAATTTTCCTTACCCGTACTTGTCTTAAGCAATGTTCTTTTGTTTTTAATGGGAAATTTTATATTATGTTAGATGGTCTGGCTATGGGAAACCCACTTAGCCCCATTCTTAGTGATATTTACATGCATTATTTTGAGGTTAAGCTGTTCCAAAAACTGCAGTTTCAATTTTATGTTCGGTATGTTGATGATTGTTTTGTTCTAATGAACCAGAATCAGTTTGAGAGTGATGAGGTTTTATCTATTTTAAACTCCATTGATCCTCATATTCAGTTTTCTTGTGAGAAAGAACGGAATAATTGCATTTCATTTCTTGATGTACTTGTTTCTCGTACTGAAATTTGTTTTGAAACTACTGTTTATCGCAAACCTTTTGCTGTTTCTTTACCTCCTCATAGACTATCGTCTCATCCTCCAAATCAAAAATATTCTGCTTTCAATTCTTTTGTTTATCGCGCAATTAATATTTGTTCTTCGTCGGAACTTCTCAAAGTGGAACATAATTATCTTAAAGCTGTGGCAATTGATAGAGACTATCCGCCAACTTTGATTGATTCCATTTATAAAAAACTTTCAAATAAATCCCAAACTAATGTTCTTAACCAAACCTTCATCAGAAAGAATTTGGTTGTTTTGCCATTCTTTCCATCTGTAAGCTATCAGGTTGCTAAGATTCTAAAACGTTTCCAATTCCAGGTGGTGTTCTCTCCTGTTAATAAACTTTCATTTTCTTCTCTTAAAGATCCTATTCACCCTCTTAATTGTTGTGGAATTTATAGAATTAATTGTAGTTGTAAACTTGCCTATATCGGACAGGCTCGGCGTGCTTTAAAAATTCGCTTAAAAGAGCATCAAAATTATGTGAAAAAACAACAATTAAATAAGTCTAGTATTGCTCAACACTGTTGGGATTCGAATCACTCTTTTGATTTTAACTCTTATCAGATTATCCAAAAAGGCCCCAATTCATCAGATCTTGACTTTTGGGAATCCTTTCATATTTTGAGGAACAGTTCTAACTTAGTTAACGATCTTAGTGCAGTTCCATATTTTTCTAACATTTGGCTCCCATATCTTTAATACTGTCTTTTCCCCATTCCCCCCCCCCTTTTTTTCCTATTCATTTTTATCGATCTTCCTTTGTTTGCTTTTACCTTTTTGTCTTGATTGACACTCCCCCCCCCCCCCCAATTTTCTTCTATTTGTTTTTATTTTTCCTTTTTTCGAATATTTTTTGTTTCTGTTTATTTTATTTCATGGTTTTCCATTCTGCTTTTCCTTTCTTGCGGTTTACGGTTACTGATAATTTCTTTTCTTTTTGTTTAAGCTTCGGCTTAATCTTTGTCCAATTGCATTCTTTCTTTCTGGGTTCGTACCTAAGAGAAAGCTCTTGGCCTTTGCTTGCATTCCTATTGGTTCCTGATCGGTTTATAACTTTGTCATTGGTGTTTGGCTAATCCGCTGTTTTTATCTTTTAAGCTGCATGCTTATCTGTTCTTGGCTTTTGTCGGATGTCTTTTCATCCATAAGCTCATTATTTTTTGCATTGAAAAAGGCGTTCCCTGTAACGCCGAAACACGTGTCTGCTGTAATTTACAAATTTGTGCTTCTTCTAACGTTGTTTTGTCTTACTTTACACAGTGCTAGTTCACACTTTCAGGCGCAAGTCGGCACGGGCTGCACGTTGTTCAGTTTAAATGAAACTTATTTTATCATTCGGTAATATTTGGAGTTTCGTTCGATAAATTGAAAATTTCCCCCTTCCAAAAATTTAAGATCTGGGCACCCCTTCAAGTAATATATAAATATTTGAATGCATTACAATTTTAAAAAATAAATAATTATTAAAACGCATTTAACTTACCTCAAAAGAAAAATGAACTCATTGTTAATTTTCAGGCGTACTTACACATACGATTAGAAATAGATGAAGTACGATCAGGAGTCGGAATAAAAACAATATGTATAACGAAAAGGAAATGAATGACTAGTTCTTAGTCTGGAAAGAAACCACGGACCTTCCAAAAGTATCTGTAATTGGTTGAAATCGTCTGCAAACAAACTAAAGAGCAGGAATTCTTTCTTGTTTATGTGCTGTGCTGTACGAATGGCGCCTTTTCCTATTTCATATGAAAAGAAGAAACAAAAGTGAACTTTTCCCAGATAGCTTCAAAAGACAGTCATAAAGCCCCACCCGCACACCCCTTCCCCTTATGCTATAAAGATCCCTATCAGAATCCAAGAGAAAACATCAGTTTCGAAGAAGGAGGAGTAAATGTCCTAAAGGCTTCAAGTCGGACGAGTCGGACCGACCACGGAGTCCTGGGACCGACAGACCCCACAGAGGTATTGTCAACAACATAACGCAATAGTTCGCAGTGAAAAGTGAGACCATTCGAAGACCCTGCAGCTGGATGGTCAAACACAGACTTCTTGCTTCTACCACTTCCTGTTGGGGTTCAATTCTTGATGCGAGCCCAGCTTTGTTAAACGTTCCTTCAGCTGAGCATTTTACTGCTTCTTTATACTCTGCTCTCTTTCGTGTACAAAAAAAAAAAAAAACGATTTGAGCGAAATCTAATCGATGCCGACTCGTTCCATTTTAGAAAACTGCAATTCATTTTTTTTTTTCTACTTTTTAAAATTTGATGTGCCGCCTGAGATGTCATGTTAAGCTACTTCTTCCAAATTGCCGACTGATTTGCTAAAAATGCCGACTAGGGAAAAATTCTGGGGGGGGGGGTGTCTCACCCCCCTCACCCCCCCCCCCCTCGCCACGTCCCTGTCAAACTACTGTACTAGAATTGGCATACATGTTAAAACCAATGGCTGTGAGGGATGTTTACACTTCCAAAACCCCTACTTCCAGATTTTTTCAAAACTTAAGTCATAAAAACGCTATTGTAAACTATCTTTCGTAATGGTGAAGGAAGGAATGAGGTTTATGTGTATTTTTTTGAAAAAGTTTCAGAACGCAATTTCAGACGATCTTCAATGATGCTTCGCAAAGAGAGGTTAGCAGCAGGGCTGCGGAGTCGAAAGGAATATGGCCGACTCCGACCCCGACTCCGACTCCTGGATTTTGAAACTCCCGACTCCGACTCCGGATTTTTTTTTAATTTTTTTAATTGTATTTTTTAAACTCCCTCTCTCCATTCAAGGGAAGGGGGAAAAACCTCTTAACAGAGATTGAAATATTAATTCCTTTTTATGAAAATTTAGCATTTTGTTTTTTATTGTAAACCCAAGACGTCATACAACGTTAGAAATTCAATTTAAAAATCAAACTTTCCAATAGTTACGAGTTAAAAAGTGAGATGATTTAAAAATCCCTTTTAAAAATTTTGAAAATGATTATCTGTAATTTGCCCCCCTTTAATGTTCAACAAATATATATTGATCAAATCGTGTGCTTTCAATTTTTGAAAGCTGTAACTTGAGAGAAAAAAAAATTTTTTTCTAAATCCAAATTCTTGAGAGGGAGTGGTTTGCCCCTGGTGACATCCATCTAGTAGATGACACCCAAAGTTAATTTCAGAGTTTATAAAAAATATAAATACTTTAATTCTGAAAATTTTCACGAATATATTTTAAATTATATTTCATCAATAAAATTTCAACGAAAATAGGGCACATATGCGTCAGGAGCTAATTTTACACAAAACGCGGCGGTATACAAATTTGTACGAATAGCTTTTACTATACCTATATTTCTTCTTCGCTAAATTTTTAGTTTAAATTTTATTGGCTGCTTTAGAATTAACCTAAATATGAAGATTTTAAGATTAACTGCAATTCTTGAGTGTTGTAATCAAGAAATTTTTTACACTTATTTTGTTCCATACTTTTTAGTGAGAACCAAGCTTACAGAAATAGTCTTAATAAAGAAAAAAAACATTAGGTTATTTCATCGAATCTTTTGGATTCGTGCTTTCGAACCAGAACTTCTTTGAATTTGCCGATCACACTTAAACGTTTCAACCTTAGCTACAGGCGTCGACTTACTAATTTGTTATGTTTCTTTTACTATTTTAAACTGAGATAGAACAAAACACTATATTTCTATTTTTATTTGAAAGTGATCACTTGAAAATGTTATTCAACAAAACCGTTTGCTGACAGTTGCTATTAGTTAAGTTAAAAAGCAAGCAAACTAGGGGACGGCTACAGAAAGTTCGGTAAGCATTCAAGCTAGCTGATTGCCATAATGGCAGTTATTTTCTCATTAGTATCTTTTTATACATGTAATCGAACCAATTGGTAATCAATTTTTAAAAAATGCAAGGAGAGTCAGTGAAAAGGAAAGAAAAAAAGAAGCCCGGAGTCGGAGTCGGCATGTTTTCCAACGACTCCGACTCCTTTATTCCAAAATCAGTCCGACTCCGACTCCGACTCCACAGCCCTGGTTAGCAGGGGAATGCAAGTGAAACGCCCTCCGCAGTTGCAATTTGCGGTTTACGAGTGGGTTACGAGCGAACTGCGGCCAGTTCCCGATGCAAGTGTAACATTTCCGCAATTCACAAGTTCTCTATCTTCCTCGGCAACTGCAACCGATAAGAAACAACTTTCAGCCAATGGGGGGATCCTGTGACGTCAGACTCAAAGAAGTTGTTATGTTTACATTATGCAACGATGGTACGCTCTTTATAAAAACGCTTGAGAAATATGGGGAAAAGCGAATTTAATATAAACATTCTTGTATTTTAATTTTTTCAACTATTGCAGCATGACACACAGAATGTTTGACCCTGTCATATTTTTTTCCTTGCTTGTTTTAGCGGAAAAAACTGAATACATTTTGAATACAAAATAAATTTGAACACTGCAATGACACATGAGAAAGATGAAAAGGTAGAATTTAAAGGTGAAATACAAGTAAATTTTTGATTTAGCTTGAAGCTGGCTGAAAGCTTCATAATCATCACATTTTATGCATGATTTTTTTCCTTAATCTAATTCCAACGGTTGATATTTTTGTTAGTCGAAAATTCAAAATTTTGCAACTTCAGATTTGTATTTAAGATTCTGCTAAAATAATAATTACAGTGTTAGTTTTATAATATAATTCATTTTTATTTGCTTCAAGCTAAATGGAAATTTCATTTGTCGATTATTTCTTTTTGAATTCTATTCCTTTTACATCTCACAGAAACCTTTTTTGGAACAAAATTTTATCAAATAATACAAAATACTTCCAATTTCTAAGCTTCAACTGAAAAAATTCTTTCTTTTTAGTAAAGCAACTGAATTTATACAGTGATGACAGGATAGTTCTAGCTGTATAGCAAAATACTCCTAAATTCAGTTGCTAAATTAGATGAGCTAGATTATAAAGATTTCACGCATGAAAAAATTGAAATACGGTGGAAAGAGTTTAACACAAGACCAAAGGGACTGAAATATTTTTTCATGTTTGAAGAATTAAATTACCCCCCCCCCTATAGGTACTACTAACAGTGAATTCTGTGTAAATTGACCACTTTCGGTGCAGTACTTTATGTTCAACTTTATAGGTTTTACTGTATATCATTTCACGCGTTAACCCATATTCCATGTTAAGCTTATTTACGATCAACTTTTTTCACTGTATATCCATCCATAGGTGCGAGTTGGGATATGAAGTCCTTGATTGAAAATTTCTTGAATGTATTCCATTATCGTATTGTTTTTACTTAGCAAAAAATCTTTGTTAAAATCATCTATTGACAGTTAACCCCGCCACACTCATGGGCTTTTTTTTTTGTATTTTCCATTCTGAAAATTAACCAGGGCCCCCGTTAAAATGTTGGGGGATCCTAGGTCAAACACTTTTTGGGCCCCCCCCCCTCCTCTTGTAGTCAAACCAAACAATTTTAGCCACCTGGGGCGCCTAAAAAGCAGGGGGTCCTTCCTAGGCCATGCCTTATTCACTAATTAGGCCGTGCAAATACTGTTAGCTGAACCTACAAGCTTTGACATATAAAATTTTCAAGTTAATCAACCGACCATGTGTTTTACTTACCTTGGGAAGAGGAAATGAGCATAACCAGTTTTCATAATCAAATCACTCGATTTTCGCAGATCATTCGAGCACTCGATTATGAATTTCTAAGCAATGAACTTCTCAAGTACCACATCTCATGTTCTCGTTTATCACTTCCCCGAGTTTTCCGCAATGGACTTCGCAATTCTCTATATATCTACCGTTCAAGGATGTTATTTCTTGATCAATTTCAGAACTGAATGGACCTCTGAAATGGTTGACTTCTTAAGAAATTCAGCTGCATGGGTGCCCACAGGGGGTCATGATGCAGACTGCGCTATTGAAATTTGTTAGTGGTGTTAGTCCTAATAATGAGAATCCTATTGGGGACAGATCAACAGTTTTTTAAGGGGTGCTCAGTCACTCTTAAAAGAATGGACACCCTGTGATCTGTATGGTCTTATAATCAAATGATTGCTTCTTCAATTTTTAGTTGTATAGTTTTGTAGTAGAATATATGCTGTTAAGTGCTTGGTTATCAAGCAATTCTTTTGGATGATATCAGTGATGTTCTCGTCAATTTTTCGTAATCCACTAAGCACAATATGGGTATGTGATCATATACATAGTATGTTATAATATAAAAATTTATTATGCTTGAGGGTATACGCTGTATGTCTAAAAAATGTTTGAGAGCATATGGCTTATATAGAGAACACCACTGAATGGTATATTTTTGCGTGAAAGGTGTTCAAGAATTATCATATCGCATACCTAGTACAACACTGCCACATCTGCAAAAACAACTTTTTGAGAAAAATCAATTTAAATGTAATACGCCTTAGCTGAAATTCTTATAGTAACACACTGACATAATCTCAAAAATAGGGTTAATTTTTTTTTTTCATTTGTAGTTGGTCTTGCATTTTAATAGAACTAATAAAAATCCGGAACATATGTATTACTCAAAATCAACAATTTTTGACTTGCCGCAGTGTTGTATTGCAGCTGTGCAAATGGGTGGGTTTACGAGAGACAATGTTTAAGTATCCCAGTGCTATAATCCTTAGTAGCAAATTTACAAGTTGGGGGGGGGGGGGGGGGGAGGCTCGTTGTCTATCACAAAACTATGCAAAGCATTTATCATGTACATTGTTCCGTGGGGACTCATAACAATTGCGATGTGGCTAATCCGATATTGGTAGTTCTTGAAGTAAAAATAGGAGGATGCTAACAGGTGACCTTAATATCAGTCTTGTGCAAAAAAATTTCCCTCTTCTCCCCTATGCATTTTTGGTTAACCTTGCTTGATCAGTTTCTGTCACATCTGTACCATTTGCTCGGTAACTCATTTGCAATAATGAGCGACAAACATTTTTTACATGCACTGTTATCGTTTCAGCCATACTATAAATTATACAAGCGCTATTGATATTCTTAAGCTACTGCATACATTAGCATCGTTTTAACCTATTTTTGCAGATTATCCACAAATTCGCATATCCGCAGTTACCTTGCCACCCTATTCCACGGATGATCAAGAGGTTACTATAATAAATATTTTTTGGGGATCTTGACTCTTCTTAATACAATTGATCTCTGGGAAAGTGTCGCAGAGGGGTGCTAAGGAGGAGGCTAAGCACCAGTCCCCAAATATGATATATAATCGAATAATTGTTTTCAAGTGTTTTATTTGAATAGGGTTATAATGCATTAGTGTATCTCTCCCCCACCCCCCAAAGGCAATGACACACATCCCTCAAATGTTACAGAAGATCCCTAAAATCAGACCAAAAGCCTTCTCGAATTCAATTGTTTGTTTTCAAATCTTTGGTTATCGAGTGATTGTCTTGGTGAATTTGAAAATTGAATAATCAGCTTTTTCAAGAAAAACTTGTTAATGAATAATCATATTAGCAGCTTTATGGGGGCATAGTTTCTGTCTCAGTGACATAGCCTTGGAAGGAAAGAAGTCTCGTATTTGGGTTAAGATCAGAAAATAAATCAATTAAAAATGCTTGGGGAATCTTCATTTAAAATAATAAAAGTAAGAGACAGTTTTGATGCATGATCCTCATGGGGTGTGCCTACATTCATTATTAGATGACTTGAAATGAAAAAGAAATACAGTACAGTCTCTAAAATCCGAGTTAAGGGCTCATGTCACCTTCGATTACTGATAACTCGGATTATCCAGAAAATTCTTCGAGATTGAAAATTGACACTATTTACTTCCTTGTACAAAGAAAAAGCATATTCTCACGAAAAATTTATTGCTCAAATTTCAACATAATTTGTCGCTTTAATTGCGTCTAAACAAATTATGACTATTTTTTCACAATATCACTGCATATTTATGTGCGCAATTTTAAACAACCAAAACATGTATTTTGACTGCACCGGATACCATTTCGACAAGTTTTCTCAATCTATCAGAGTGTGTACGTACGAGATGTATCTTACATAACACAAAAACGGTTAATTATGAAAGGTTTAAATTTCAGTTTTTGAAACTCATACAGCGTCGAGTTGTGCACCTACTTTTTTACTGCAATCAGATTCTCCAAAAGCGATGTTAACACGTTCTTTGTCGAAAATTTCAATGTCAATTTAGCGTATCAAGTTATTATCTCTATACATATCTTGTAGTCGTAATACATATCTTTTAGTTGATAAATATTTCGTGCCTCTTTGGGAGTTGTTGAAACAACCTTGTCAATGTCTTTTCCTTATTTCCTGTTGGAAGTTAATTAGTTTTACAGAAGCAAAATTTCTATTTTCAGATTTTAATGAAAATATGTTTTAAGCGACTAAAAAACTAAATTTAAAATGTAAATGAAGTACCTCGAATTTAAACAGAACCTCAAACTTTCAAGTCAACTGTAATCTTATTTATTACTGATCACTAAATTTTAAAAACTTCCTCCCCTGTCAGGGCTTCGGTTAGAACAAAGTGCCCTGGCTTGGTAAGGCATTGGACTCATTAACCGTAGAGCTGCAAAGGCAGTAGAAGAACGGTAGTTTGCGTAAACGTTGACTGATACACGTTTACTTGTTCTGTACCAGCGGAAAAAGGAGGAAGCGCTTTTTCAGGCTTGCTCGTTCCAACTATTGTGCTTAGAACTGGTAATTTTTATTGTTAAGACTTATTTCATTTTAAAATTCAAATAAAACCATTGCAGCAATGAAATTGACTGAAATTTGGAATCATCAATATTATCAGACTACCTTACCATAATTTTCATGATATTAAAATCAAATTGAGAACTTTAAAAGAAAATGGCTGTATTTCAATATAACTAATGACTTCTATACCTGAAGTTATAAGAAGCTAATCAGTTTGCATACAAGCATTCAAATTATAGATAAAACATCAGACAGTCAAAACAAGAGATAGAAGCTGTTAGCATATACGTATTTACATTTTGAATGGATTTACTTTCGAATTAAGTAGAATTTTAAAAACCAGAATTATCGAGTGTTATACTCATTTACTCAAGTAAAGTACAAGGGAAAAAAATGTATGGTTGCTTTTGGTAAACAATTAAATCTATCGGCTTGAATGAGCAAAAAATATATCTTCAAAGTAATTTAACTTCTTAATGAAGTTTTTGGCCAAAATAACAAATACCAAGATATTCTGATAATTACAATATGCTAGCTAAATGTACGACTCATGTTTAGAATAGCAGAGCATAAAAATAACATAAATACCTTGGACAAGGGCAACTCTTACGAACTTATTTTCCGTGGGGTTTGAAATTATGCTGAATTGAACAAAAAAGGTCAGCAATAGAGTATGTAGACATTAAAAGTATACTAGCATACTCTTTTGCAGCCCATTTTGTTTGGACGTACCAGACATTTGGAATTAGCAACTTGTCGAGAACTGTTTCCTGCTCTTGCTGTTTCCTTTAGAAATTGTCAACTGATAGCAGCATTTGTCATTTGAATTGAATCGTTTTTATCGTTCAATTTCAAACTCCGACACCTTAAAATTACAACGAGCAACTACACAACATCCGTTAACCGCCATTATTGACGCTCGCAAGTTTATTTCAATTCAATTCAGAGTCACAACTGACTACAACTGTATTTATGTCGAGGACTGCATACTAAGTGCCTTGCTTCCATTATTTTATATACCGATAGATGGCAGCACCATCACCGGATCGAACAGTTAATGAGAATTTAGAACTAGTCCAGGAGCTAATAGCTACGTAGTACTAGCACCCCCCAGACGTATCGTTTCACTTGGAGGACATTGAGACCACGAGCATATTTAACGTCGCCCAATCCCCTTTAATGACGACGGTGGGTCTTCGACGCAAGTTTATTTGTGGCGGGATTCTTCCTCTCACAAAGTTTAGTTGTAATTTGCCGCGTCGCTCGCAGATTTGTTACAACTTTCATTGCACAAATCGCAGATGACGTAAAATACGAGCGAGCGACCTGCGATCGTTTCACTTGCATCCGGCCAGAGGAGGCTCTTCCTTGGAAATTTTGTCGAAATTAAAATTCTAAAGACGTAATTGTAGTACTAATTTCTTTGATGAAGTTAGGCGTTAGTGGAAGGGTTTGGATTTCGAACTTTCTCGCGAACATTTTTCGAAATCGAAATTTCAAAAACGAAATTTTTGATGATCTTCGGTGATGGCAGAGAGGGAAGAGGTTCGCCCCTTCCCTCGGACATTTTTGAAAACTAAAACCATAAATAAAAAACAAATCGCAAGCTAGCTTTAACGATGAACGATTAAATGGAATTCTGAAACTCTCTCCGGAAAATTTTTAGAAATTGAAGTCAATAATGGAATTTTTGACGCTCTTCGATGATGTTAGGAGGATAAAGGAGGGCCGCCTCGTCTAGGAGGACCTGCCCCGCAGTTTGTGTCTATTACTGAATGTTAAAAAACGCAATTTTAGATGATCTTCGATAATAGTAGGGAAAGGGGGTGGTTGGTCAGAGTTCTCAAGCAGAAATGTTTCAGAATTGAAGACCTAAACCAGTGTTATTAACATGTGTAACCAGGATAGGTCAGGTGGGGTGAAATGGGGCGGATTTTGTCTATTTTTTACAATGATGCCATTTGCAAACCCATAAACTTTTTTTTGTACTTTTTTTAAAATTTCTTCTTTACATCTGATTCTTCCCCTTTAATTTAAGCTGCTCCTCATTGAATCTTGTTGTCATTGACAATCTGAAAATTGCAATTAAAGTATCTGACCCATTCCACCCCACGGTGGGGTGAAATGGGTCATTGCAATAGAAACATACAATAACTAAGAAATTATTACCAAAACACGTACAATAGCTGAGAGAAATTGTTTCCAAGGAACCATTTATTTATTTTAACATATTCAACACCAAAATATTTTGAACTAAAACTCAAAAATATAATGTCCGCAACAATCGAATTCTGCTCATTCAATGTCTTCAGAAATTGACTTCTAGAAACAATGTCTGTATCTCCCTACTCAGGAAAGATGTAGTATTTGCCTGAGTTGGCTTTTTCTAAGAAAATTTACGCTGTTATAATCTTGGTCACTGACTTTATGTCAAGTGATCAACAAATTCTTTTGACGATTTCTTGCCCATGTTATTAGACAAGAACCCACTTACCAGGTGTTGGTTCTTGCATAAGTAACTCAGACATTTCTTCATCCAAGAGTTGGGTTTCATTCGGTTGCTGCTTTTTAGAAGATGTCCAGGCTCTTGCTTTTGTGAGCAATTCTTGCTTTCTCTTACATAAGTGGAATGCTGATCTTTTTTCAAAATTCCTGGCTCACTCTATGCCAAGAGTGCCACAATTGCATTTTTCAGAATTAGTCTTTATAAATACCTTAGCAACAATGATTGTATCTCTCTATCAAATGGGGAATCGCACTTTGTAGAGCTGAAGCAATACATTTTTCTTCTTCACTTAGCGTTGTACGTCTAACCAATCTTTTCGACTTTGTGCGCCGGAGACCCATCTCCTCCATGTTTCTCTTGGCATATTATATTTCCTTGCAGCTGCAGGAATTGCTAAATCACCTTCAACTTAAAATTAGTGCATCCTCAAAATCATAGTGTGAATCCCCCCCCCCCCCTTTTTCTTACATACACCCCAGGCATTTTCATTGAATAAATAAAAAATTTGAATTAGGAAATAGTAGGTAGGTAATAGGTTGTAAATATGGATGACAAGTTTAGCTTTTGAACTCTACACATTAATAATACATACTTTATTTTTGTTACATGTAAAAATCTTCTAAATTTCCGTTTAAGACCTATTTATGGATTTTAAAAGTCAATTTACTCTCATTATGAATTAAAATTCGCTAAGCCTAACTATGCCCCATTTCACCCCACCACATGAAAATAGCAACAAAAAAAGAAAGAATTGATACTTTGTCTACCTGTTTTTTGCAAATTGTAAATGAAAGTCTGTTCTAACTGGTAACACTTGAGAATTTCAATTGAAAAAAAATGTATAGCAAGATTTTGAGAAGTTTGTCAGGCTTTCTAAAAATTCACATGTGACTTGAGAAACAAAATGTCAGTGTAGTGCTCCCAGCAATTTACACAGAAACTTTTAAAAAATCAGAACTGTAGCCAAAAAGCCCTTGTGTAAAGTTTGAGAAAAATTCAGTCAGACCAAAAATTTTTATTCATAAAAATACACAGCATGACCCATTTCACCCCACCTGACTACGTAGTAAAGGTTGAATGATTAAAATCAATCGCTCCTCACTTGAAAAATTTCTGTATCCACTGTTGAGAAGGGCAATTATCATGATATTGCGCCCCAAGCAGACGCAGACGCGCCCCACTCCTCACTGGTTGAGGAACGGTTAGTGACGTAAAAAACATTTTAAATGCTTTTCTTTTGCACCCAGTTCCAAAACTTCCCCTAAATTTAGAGCGACACTCATAAAATGAAGATATTGCGCCCCCTAGGTAGCGCAGGCTCCCCACAGACTGAGAATCGGTAAATGAACAGAAATAAATTTTCCAAATGTCTCTCTTTCTTTTGTACCCAATTCCAAAACTTTCCCAGTAGATGTATAGTGAAACTCATAAGTTGCAGATATTGCGCCCCCTAGGTAGCGCAGGCTCCCCACAGACTGAGAATCGGTAAATGAACAGAAATAAATTTTCCAAATGTCTCTCTTTCTTTTGTACCCAATTCCAAAACTTTCCCAGTAGATGTATAGTGAAACTCATAAGTTGCAGATATTGCGCCACCCAAGGGGCGCTGAGAACCGGTGAAAGAACCAAATAAATTTTTAAAATGTCTTTCTTTTGTACCAAATTCCAAAACTCCTCCCCTCCTTAAATTTAGAGTGAAAATTTAAAAGTTGCGAATAGTGCGCCTCCTAGAGAAGCGCGGAAGCGGCTCGCTTCCCACAGGTTGAGAACCGGTGAATGAGACAAATAAATTTTCCAAGTACCTTTCTTTCTTTTCTACCTAATTTCAAAACTTCCTCCCTATATTTCAAAGGAAAACTCATTAGTTACGGATATTGCGCCCCCTAGGGGAACGCGCCCCACTCCCCACAGATTGAGAACTGGTGAATGAACCAAATAACTTTTCTGAATGTCTTTCTTCTATACCCAATTTAAAAACTTTTCCCCTAAGTTTGGAGGGAAATTTTTTAAGTTGCGAATATTGCGCCCTTAAGAGGGGCGTGCTTGATGTTGGTTTAGAACCGTAAATGAGACAAATAAATTTTCTAAGTATATTTCTTTCTTTTGTTCCTAATTTCAAAACTCTCCCCCCTCTATATTTAGAAGGAAAATTCATTAGTTGCGGATATTGCGCCCCTAAGGGAAGTGCCCTACTTCCCACACA
This sequence comes from Uloborus diversus, assembly GCF_026930045.1. NCBI lineage: Eukaryota > Metazoa > Arthropoda > Arachnida > Araneae > Uloboridae > Uloborus > Uloborus diversus. The sequence goes on along the minus strand of NW_026557943.1, from coordinate 13,866 downwards.
TTGAGAAGTGGTGAATAAACCAAATAAATTTTCCAAATGTCTTTCTTTTGTACCCAACTCCAAAATTATCCAACCAAATTCAGAAAGAAAGCTCATAACTTGACTAGATATTGTTGACATTTTAGTGACAGTGTCAAAAAAATTTCAATCTGACGATTTCACAATTTTGGATGTGATCACCACTTTGGAGGCTTCTTCTTTACAGTTAGAAGCTCTGCGACATACTGATAGACCGCACATGAAGGCTTTTAAAGATAATTTCAAAAGTAATTCCTTTCAGAATATTGAACTTAAAGGAAAGGAACTCCAAATTGAAGACCTCATTGATGATGTGTTGTAGTGTGTTGACAACCGTTTTCAAAAGCTTCAAAATTCAACCCCAATTTCTTTATTCAACACTTTCAACTTCAACTATTGGCCATTAGAAAACCCTACTGCTTTGGCTGCTTATGGCAATAGTGAAATTGCTGAACTTTGTAATCACTTCAGCCAAAACCTAAGTGACGATGAAACTCGTTTGGCCATGAGTGAATGGGCAGGTTTCAAAGCAATTATCGACAAAATGCGGGCAACATCTTCTTATCTTCTGGCTGTTTATTCTTACCTTTTAAAGAGTAAACAAGAAGAATTCACTAATATTCTTTTGCTTGTAGAGATTATGCTCTGCATTTCTCCCAGCACATCTGCATGTGAGAGGGGATTCAGTGCCATGAACCGTATAAGAAGCCCTCTTCGTTGCAGTTTATCCACAGAGACTGTTAGCAGTTTAATGAGAATAGCAATTGATGGTATGGAATCAGATAATTTTGAGCCATCGACAGCAATCGAACACCGGTTGTTTAACACAAAAGGAACTAGACATATTGACGGAAATGCATGCCAAAATAATATTGGTAATACAGGGTCCATTATGAAAGTAATGAGCATTTACTGGCAAAATATATTTATTGATCGTAATTTGTACAAATGTTCAATATTCTTCAAAATACATTCCTCCTGCATCAATACACTTGCGGAGACGTGTTTGCTACGCCTGAAAGGCACCCTGAAACTCTTCCAAGGGAATGCCTCTCAGGAATGTTGTAACATGGTGTTGGATGTTTCCCAAGGTTCCCCAATGTTTTCCTTTCTTCTCTCTCTCTCTCTTGAGTCGCGGAAACAAAAAGAAGTCACATGAAGCTAAGTAGGGACTGTAAGGTGGTGAGGGATCACGGGGGGGGGGGACATCCATAACGGGGTTCGTCGGCGACCTCCTCCCTGGCTCTCTTTGAATGCCTTGTGCCACTTCCCAGACTGTGATCTTGAAATGCAATCGTCCTTGAAGGCTTCTTGCAGCATCTGGAATGTTTCGGTTGCATTTTTTCCAAACCTCACGCAAAACTATATGGCGTATCATTGTTTAAGCGAACGCTCCATTGCGTTATGTTACAAAAGTTGAAAACATACTTCAAGCGGAGGCACTTATCTCCGCTCACACTGCTCGAAAGCAACTGACGGCTGGATGCATTGAAAGGGCATATCCCGCACCACATTTCCCAGCCGGTTTTACCGTGCTGCCATCTATCGTCGCGTCACAATAACATTATGCTCATTACTTTCATAATGGACCCTGTACAATTTTGTAAATTTTCAACTATGCCTAATTATGTACTATTTATTTAAACTATATTTTTTACGATATATATTAAACAAATTCCTATATGAAACTGTGTAGTTATTTTGTCTGATTAATGGCTAATGCTATATATGACAAATTTAAAGGTTTTTATTAATATACAATAAAAAAAAACAGGGCATGTAAAAATTTTGTCTGGGCATGTACTTTTTAGACAAACATGCCCTGCTGGGCATGTAAAATTTTCAAGATTTTTCTAGCCCTGACTCATATGCTCTCAAAACCAGTCTCAGCAAAATTTTGTACTTTTGTTTTTCTCTTTCTTTCTTTTTTTTTTTGCTGCCCCTAAAAATCAAATTGCTCTTAAGTTCTCATTTTTGTTTGCCCCTCCCCCCCCCTTTTCATTCCCTATCGCCGACTCTGATCGTAGCTAATTAAAAGTGTACGTACCCTTAACTGGTTCTTAGAGTGTGTCAAGAGAGCAGTTCGCATTCTCAATGCTATGAATTGGAATATGATTACTAGTGATGTTCCGGATATCCGTATCCGCGAAGGAAAATAAAGATCTGTATCCGTATCCGCTACTTTTTTGACGGATCTTAAACGGATCTTTTCTATTCTAAGAATTCTTAAATATTTGATCAAAAACTCTCAAATTCCATTTAAATTAGGTTTTATTCCCTATTTAAATTATAAAGTATCATTTCAGAAGCCAATTTGTACCCCCCGTTGCAAAAAGAAACGGGGAATAAGTTTTAAAAGTGTATCTGTGTGTCTATTTGTGGCATCGTAGCTCCTAAACAGATGAACCGATTTTGATAGTTCTTTTTTCGTTCAAAAGGTAACTTGATCGAAAGTGTTCTTAGCTTGGCCTCGTTTTTGCAGAACTTTAATTACCGGAAATATTAATAAAAACCGACTTAATGTTTTTCAGAATTATGGTAGTAAAAACTAAACCGTACGTTAAAAATATTGACCCCAAATTAAAAGAACTAAGTTTTCTGCTTTTGATATTTGTTTGGAACTTCCAAGTTATACACAGTAAAAGTTATAATTATGTTGAGGAAATTTTAAATGCAATTCGAAGCCTTTATACGCGTGATCGGTAGCTATATCATAGTCGGATAAGGAGAAAAAGCTCAATGATTTAAAATTTCTATCCGCTGTCAGTTCATATTTGTTAACAATGTGTGTTCTGACCCGCGAAATCCATCTCAACATCAGGTCGGCCCTCTGAGACATATTTTTTTTTAAATTTTTAGTTTAATATTAGTTTCTGTTATTGATTTAAGGTTTCAGTTACATTCTTCATATTGGTTTTTCTCTGCATTCTTCAAAAAAAGTGAGACTAAATTCTCTATTGCTTGTAAAGGTGTTCCTGGCTCTGTTGTTCCGTCGGACGGAGTAAGTTGGGTGGAATGGGTCAGCGCTGCTTGTGTGCTGAAATAAAATGTAAAAAATTATTTTTAGCCTGTCCAGTAGCAGCTTTACACAATTGCTCCTTTATTATACATCTTCCGAGCAAGCTAGAAATAATTTTGCACATTCTATCTAAGCATTAATGCAGGTTGACCCGTTCCTTCCAACTCTCCCTCAGTTTTATTTGATTGAGGGAGGATTTGGAGATTTCTTTAAAGAGAGTGAATCATAGTCTTGATTATATTTTCGCCGTAGATGACATTCTTTGAATAAGCAGTGTTATTATTCTAATGGGAAAACCTTCCGTAACAAATTAAACACTTGGATAGTTGAATTGGGTTAAAAAAAAAGATCCGTATCCGCGGATCTTGACACTAATGATCCGCATCCGCGGAACTACTTTTTTGACGATCCGACACATCACTAATAGTTACTAAGAAACACGCTTTGAATAAGAAAATTTTTTAAAAATAATATTAAAGTGTATTTTTCATAGACTAGGACTTTTTTTAGAAGACCCTTTTTGGTTTTTATCTTGTAAAAATCTTTACAAGCTAATCCGACATTAAGTTGGCATGTCAATAAATGACAAATAATTGTCCTAAAATAATCCATCTGTTGAAATTAACTGTAGATCTTTACTAATAATAAAACTGAAAGTCTGTCTGGATGTCTGTGACGCGCATAGCGCCTAGACCGTTTGGCCGATTTTTCATGAAATTTGGCACAAAATTTGTAGCATGTGTGCACCTCGAAGCGATTTTTCGAAAATTCGATTTTGTTCTTTTACTATTCCAATATTAAGAAAATTTTACCGAGCAATTATAACAAGGTGGAAGAGTAAATTACGAAATTACCATAACGTGGAACCGTAACATTGGCGAGCAAATGAACATAGCAAATTGGCGAGAAATTTCCACATCCATTATTTGTTAATTTACAGGCGAACCAAATGACCTTTTAATTTTAAACTACGGGCAAAGCCGTGCAGGTACCACTAGTTTCATATAAAAGGTTAAAAATAATTTTATTTTTACCCTTTTATTTCAAATCTATCATCAAATTTATCTTTTACCACACGTAAAGTAAACCGGCGGGATACCGGGATTTTGTGTGGAAACCTAGACGTCTGGTAAGCCTCGGGGTACTGGGAATGTATAAATGGGTAGCAGTTGTTTGAAATTATCATGTTTTTGAAAATATCCGATAATTTTATGAATATCGGATAGTTTTATGTGTATCCGATATTTTTATATGTACAGCAGACTCCCGATTATCCGCGAGCGGTTTATCCGCGGGGCGGATTATCCGCGAATCAATCAACAATCACGAACATGTATTTTCGCAGTAAAAAGCGAATACCAGTGGCTGTTTTTTTTTTTTTTTTTGAAAAATTGTAAATTTACACTCAGTTGTTTTTGCTTGATTGATTGATTTAATTTAATTTTATTATTATTATTATTATTATTATTGTGCGTTCTTCATCGTACATACACTTGTTTGTTATTGATGTTAAGTTCGGTTGTGCAAAAATACAAAACATTTGTACCGTACTCTATATATATTTTCACTGTTTGCAGAAAGTGTTATGCATCAGGTGAATTCCAGCTAACATGAAACCAAGAGGTCAGAAAATAAATTTAAACAAATCCCTAAGAGTTATATATCATTGGAAAGCTTATAACCCCTAGAACAAGAATCTAGTGTTGCTTTGTTCTCATATTAGGTTTATATGGTGGAGGAAGAGATGGTAAAATGTCAATTTTTTGTGTTTTTTAGCAAGTAAAATGATTATTTTTGTAACTTATTAGTAATGCAAATTATGATTCTAAATTTAAATGGAGTAAATTTAATATTGATATAAAACTATAAAAGTAAAATAAAACCATGTTTGGGCTTGTTTCGAACATAAGTAGTCTAATTAGGGGCATAATTACAACTTCATACAGTATATGTAACGTCCGTTACAAAAAGGTAAATAAATTCTCCTCACATTGTGAAACATTTTTAAAAAAGTTTTGTTCTTAATTATTTTCTTTATTTTTAGGTTAAAGAAACTATAATTCATAAAATTTAGGTGGTTATAATAATAACCATGCAGAAACAGGCATGTAACGGACGTTACATAAGTTTGTAACGGACGTTACAACTTGAATGTAACATCCGTTACACATTTTTAAATGCAATTATAAAAATGTATTCAACACATCAAACAATTCATAAAGTCCATGGTTGCCAACATGTAGCCAGGGTTGGACTGGGTCCTGAAAAAGGCACATGCGAATGAGGGGGGGGGGGGGTATAGACAATTATTTTCGGGGAGCGAATGGCTAACGACAAATTAACATAAAACGATATATATATATATATATATATAGAATTGAAGTAGGTCTAATTTTTTAAATCGTGATTAAAGGGGTTGTAATTAGAAGTGTTTCAAGTAAAAAGAATAGGGAAAAAAGAACTTTTATATCAGTGTTTTGGCTTTATTCAAATTGTTAACCAAATGATTCATTTGTGGACTCAAGAGCTATTCCTAACAATCATTTAGATCCTCAACTGTACTTTTTTTTCCAGGTAAGAAAATATGTAATATCAAGATGGCATCTCTTTTTACCAGTTTTCGTATCAAATGTATGAAATAAGCAGAGAGAAAGATCATTACAAAGATTAAAATTGTAAATACAGTTTGAAGATAAATAGTGACGTACTCAATATTTGATTAAGCGGTTTAATTTTCTTTCATAAATAGGGTGCTAAGGGGCTCTAAGCCTTAGCTAAATTTTGCAGAATTTTATTTCTGAGAACTGCTTGCGATGATCTTTGATGATATTAGGCGGGGGAAGAGAATTCTGGAGGCTGTTATCCGGAATGTTTTTTTAAACTGAAGTCTTTTAAATTATGATGGTTGGCCATCTTTGGTAGTGTCAAGGAGACGGATTCGTGATCTTTTCCTCAAGCACTTCTTGATATTGAAACAACAAAAACAAGATTTTAGACAATTTTAAATATGATGCCATGGAAAGGGAGGTGTGAGAGCTTTCCCCAATCACATCTTTAGAATTGAAGCTCTAAAAACGCAATTGTAGGGACCATCTTTGAGGTAGGAAAAGGACATCATTCAAAATTCTCTCTCCCTGAAAATGTTTTTACACTGAAATTCTGATCCTATATTAGACTATTTTTTTTGGTAATGTTGGTTGTCAATGCTTAAAAACTCTGGTGACAGGGCTTGAAGAGTAGTGAAACTTAGTAGTACCATCCATGAATCTAGTCACATTGACTCAAGTTGGAAGGTTAGGAGATTGTTCAGTCCCTTCAAAGATGGAGAAACTCAAAACTACTGACCAGCAGGGACAGATTAAGAGGGGGTCCATGTCCCCCTCCCTCCAAACCTTATGAGCTTTGGAATTTTTTTCGGAGAGGAAAAAATAGATTTAAAAAAATGACGAAAACTTTAAAAAAATAGTGAATTTTATCAGATGTGTTTTACTTTAAATAAATTTAACTCCCAGTCAGGGCAGAACTATTTCCTTTCCCTTGAAACATAAAAATTTATCTTTATTTTTAAAATGTTCTGACATTTTTTCATGATATTAATTTAGAGGCTCATTCAACTCAACTTCTGACCGGATGTAACTCGGGCCATGCGTGAGGGGTAGTTCAATGGTGCAGATTTGTGCCATTGATTTTTTTTGGGGGAAGGGTATTAATTATCTATTTTGGTTTGGGCTCTCTTGTGGGCCTCTCTTGGGAGGATGGACACCTGTGAGAATTGAACTAATTTGAGAATGCCCTCCCCCCTCCCCCAAATGATCCTGCTAAATCTGCCACTGTCTACCAAACATCGGAAATAATTATATCATAAGAATTATATTTATAACAGTTATTTTTAATGGTGAGATATATCCTGGCCAAGCCCAAGAAATAATTGAGGGTACAGTCCTGGAACTTTTTTTCAGACGCTCATTTGAAGTCTGAAAAGAACTTCAAATGAGCAGGAAAAAACAGATGCAGAATGGTACAAGGTAAATAAAGTTTTCCGGAAAAATCAGCACTCCAGTGAGGCTAGTTTCATCTCAAGGGTAATTTTCATTTGATGTGAATAAAATGCAAATATGTTTTTAAATTCATGTAATGTAAACATTCTTTTTAATGAAGTAAATGTCACAAAAATATCATAGTGCGCAAAAGTGTTTGTCGAAGGTTTTTTTTTAACATTATAATTAAGTTATAGTTTTAACTTTTTACAAATATTGTATGAAATGATTGACTATGACTGTGTGATTTTATTATATGGTCTATAAGAAGTTAAGGTATCACCTTTCAACTATTAATTTATCATTCAGTACATGCATACAACATGTCCATGTCATACAGTGTAACATCCGTTACAGCCCGTAACGTCCGTTACAGAGATTTTAAAAAATTTTATCACAAAAGAGATTAACTGAATTTTAATACCAAGGTTCTGATATATTAGAGGCATGTTTTGTGATGTTAAATAAAAAAAAAATTGAACAAATTTACATCACAGATTCACAGACTTTTTAATCTTATCATGCCATAGCACAAATGATGTTCCACTTTATGTAACGTCCGTTACAGTTAAATATTATTTATTTTTTTCTCCTTAAATACAAAAATAAATTTTGAAACCTGGTTAAAGTAATCTTCGGTCTTGGTTTTATCAAGAAAAAATAACTTGCTCCTATTTGTAAGCATTTATATGCATCTCATAATCTTTTTATAATTGATTTTGTGTGTGAATGTAACGTCCGTTACAACGGAATTCACCATCAATACAGTTAAGAATTGGAGATAGGACAATTTTTACCTGATTTGTCCCCCATTTTAGTCTTTTTTGCGGTTATCCGTGATTTTTATTATCCGCGGCACTTGTGCCACCCAATGCCGCGGATAATCGGGAGTTTACTGTATCCGATATTTTCAATCATTTCAAACTGAATCGTTTCAATAGTAACTGCTTCCTCAAATCACTCTGTTGGGCGATTTTCGAAAATAATGTCCCGTGCATAACGCTAAGTTTTTAATTTTATTTAAGTAACTATTAATTAAATATGGGATTAACTGTTATGCTTTAATAGTGTATTAAAGCGTGTATTATTCCCCAACAGCATTATTTTTTGACGGCTTTGGTTAGCTGGAAAAAATAAAAAACTTAGCTTTACGCACGGGACACTTTTTCGAGAATCGCCCTGTTGTTTATTTTCTTATATTATAATAAAAGTGCATCAACTTTAAAATGAATGGTTCGTTAATTATTTGTGTTCATAAAATACATGTTACGTAAAAATTTACGCACTTTGAATGGCATTTAAAAATTAATGGTTATTTAAAGTAATTAATGTAATAGAAATAAAATGTGTACTTCAGAGACAGAGGAACGTATTATGATCATTTTGCAGTAGAGAGGGAAAACTTTTTTCTGGCGCATGCAAAAGATATACGCGCACTCTTTTAACTTTGGTAAAAAATTGAAAAGTATATATATATTTTTTTAAATGACGTTCCCTTGGCTCGTTGCGGGACATACATTAACAGAAAATCGCATTTTTTGGACTTGTGTCCTTCAAGCTTTCAGGTACATTGTGATACTGGCTTGGGGGGAGGGGGGTCACCCAAAGTGGAAATGTAAGTTTTCGAAAAATATGAAGCTAAAATGCACTTTTAAGGCCACAAATAAGAAGATTTTCCAGAGGCTAACCCCCGGACCCCCACTTTTATTTGTCTTTTGTACATTAGCCCACTAATTTCATTCATAAATGTAGTTGTTTCTGAAAATTGCATGAATTTCATGTTTTCATCTTACATAATTAAAAACTGAGCGTATTTACCTATCTATGTATCCATCTGTGTCAGAGTCGCTTTTCCTGAACGCCATTGAACTAACCATCGAACCAGATATCGATAGATTCATAATTTTCCCGTCTTTACGTTTGGCTTTTTAACATAATTCTTCGATTATAATTGGTGGAGATACCATTTAAAACATTAATTATATGATACTTAGAATTTGACATAAAATCTCTATTTTTCGAAGGCTTTCTTCCATTCAAATTATTATTCAGTGCTTCATCTCAACGTTACACAACAATGCTTTTATTAAAATTAGTAGCGTGCAAAAAATCATCGAAAAGAAAGTTCTGTTGCCTTTTCCCCTCGAATATGAACAAATAATATTCTGGCTTTTGTTTTGAGGTTTTTCCTGTAATCGGGGGGTTTAAAATGTTTACTTTTTGGATATTTTTCCGGAATCTGCCACAAAATTTGATAGTTTTTTTCTTTTTTTTCTGTTCAAGGGTAATTGTTGAACACGCGTCAATTGATACAACTTTTATTTTCGAGGAGGACCGTGCAAATCCGGGCGACGCAGTTAGTGCTTTTATTGAAATTTGTAGTGTGAGACACAAATAATTGGGGGCCGGACGACGCAGCTAGTTATTTCAGAACGTGCGTAAGTCCCGCGAATGAAACTTATCAGGATTCAATAAAAAGTGTTTATTTCATTCTTCAATGAACTAAATTGTACAAAAGAATTTAACTAGTCTAACCATATGTAGGATAATTCCCTCGCCTTAAATTACGTTTCATTTCGTGATTGAAATTATTTTATTTTAATTTGGACTTGTGCCCTTTCTGCAATCAATAAGAATCTGAAAGTCTAGTTTAAAGTGATGTAAATCAAATGAAGCAGATTTTTTTCAAACTGATTTAATCAAAAATGATATAACAAAGTGACTGAAATAATTGGTGAAGTCCGTATACACGAATTCATTATCTTAAGAAAACGCATCTTGTGTTTTAATCTTTCTCTCGTCTTGTTTTTGTAAAAAACAAATTAAGTCTGTTGTGGAAAAAAATAGATAAAACAAAAACAAGCAAACTTAGAAAGAAAAAAAAAGTTTCATATGTGTATTAAATTACTTTTTAGATTCCAGTAGCGCCGCAACGGGGGCGGGGGGAGGGTCCGCCCTGGTATCACCCATCTGGGGGGGGGGGGGGGGGAAATAAAGTTTCTGACAATAAAAAGAAGATTGAGATTCTCGATATGCTTGGACAACTACCAAACGTTGACGGTAGCAACCATAGACATGGGAACCGGTTCGAATGTCTGTGGTAGCAACGCAATAAGTATGTGTGAATCTTCCATACGTACAGTTAAAAGTCATAACAAAATGATATCCGTATAGGTTCAGAACTTAGCTTCAATGTTAAAGCTTGCAGAGCAGTCTAGCAAAGTAAATACTATTGAAATAGAAGCTGCTCTCTTGCATTGTGGATTAAAGAGATTGGGACGAGGGGCTTGTTGCCATAAATGGAAACGTTATAAAAGAAAAGGTGAAGCAACCGTATTTTAAAATGTATTTAATAAAAAATAACGATTTGATTATGCAGCATAAATCTTCATCATCTTCATTTTTAACTCATAAGTATTATTACTGTATCTACTGTACAGTACAATTATAGTGACCAGGGGTGCCCACAGGGGGGGGAGGGGGAATATGGCGCAAGTTGCGCCATCACAATTTTTGGGGGGGATTTTTTTTTTTTTTTGGAGGAAAGTAAAGTATTAAAATTTTTTCAACGGGAATAAATAAGATGCATTAATTATACTTTTTGACGTACACCTTCCAAAATTTAGTAGCCTTGTCTTTTTTCAAAGATCACCTTAGACACAGAATGTCGTTAGAGTATTGCAAGGAAGGTTTAAGACTGATTTTTTTAAAAATCATCATGATTTTTTCTGGAACGAGTACAATTCTGTACGATGAATACGTGTGACAGCGATGAAAAAGAAATAACAAATGGATGAAACAAAATATTTTAAATCTTTTTTGTATATTTTTTCAAATAAATTATTTTAGGTTCCTTTTAGAGAGTTAAGTTTATTTTTTAGTTATTGAATAGCTATGGTAAATTCTTTAGCGGGAGGTAAATTGCTGCTTAGATGCTTGCTTACTTAGTTTTAATTTAATTTTTAAAAAATTATTCTTTATTAAATAATATTTTTCTTGTTAAAATAAGAAATGACGGTGTTAGTAAATATTTTTGCAAAATTAAAATGTTTATTAATGCTAATAAGATATGTATAGAACTTATATTTATTTTTAATCTGGACATATATCTTTTATATAGTATTTTTTTTTCCTAACCTCGATTTTTCCGGCATGCCGGAAAGGACCAGGCAAGTGTTACTGAAAATCTGGTGACCCCCGAATTTTGCGGCATAACAGATCATGCCGGGTAATACGGTATTAAGGTACCTACCCTACATGCTTTCGAACAAGGTTGCACAACAATTATGCTTGTGCAAAGCTCACCATGCCATTACTATGTAAACTAGCTGCATAGCAACTAATGCTAGCTAGCCATAAAAAAGCTTAAAATAGCTTATTAAGGTTGCTACCTTCACATGCTTTCGAACAAGCTTGCACCGCTAATTAGCATATAATGCTTGTACATAGTTTGCCATGCTATTAATATGTAATCTAGCTGCAAAGCAAACCATGCTAGCTAACATAAAAAAGCATAAAATAGCTTATCAAGGTTGATACCTTTACATGCTTTCGAACAAGCTTGCACCGCTAACTAGCATATGATGCTTGTACATAGCTTGCCATGCTTTTACTATGTAAACTAGCTGCATAGCAACTCATGCTAGCTAGCATAAAAAGGTACAAAATAGCTTATCAAGGTAACTACCAGTACATGCTCTCGTACAAGCTTGCCCAGTTAATTAGCATATGATGCTTGTACATAGCTTGACATGCTATTACCAGCGATATTAGAACTCATATAGATCGAATCACTCCCGTAGGATCCCATGCTAAGCGAGTAAGAAGCCTGTCGGAACTTATTCTTTACAAGGAAGCCCAACATATAGGTATAGCTTGGCGAGGCAATTTTGGCGAAAAGCATGCTTGAGTAATTGCAAAGGCAGTAAATCGCTAATGCGTCCTCAGTCCTCACTCCCGGCTCTGTGAAAATGCTGAACGGAAGTAATTAAGCCTCAAGCTCATTTCTGTATGGGAGAGAGGATCGAGAAGGGGGGGGGGGGGATCTTATGGGCCTGGGTCGTACCATCGTGAAAAGTTTCTCTCTTTTCTACAGGGCCTGCTTCAAGACTCGATTGCGCAATCCAAGTAATCACAGGCGCTTTCTCCATCATTTTGTTTAAAATAAAAACAAACACCATTCGAAATTCGTTTTTTTTTTTATCATAGTAGTTGTAAATTGGTTCAAAATATCACTAAATTTGTTAATTTACAGCATTTTGCAGTGACGTGCGTGATAAAATGCTTAACAGAAAAGAAATCGATCGAAAACAAGACAAGATGAAAAGAAAATCCACATTTTTGATTCCAATGTTATCTTTAGGCAAGCCCGTTTTTTTCGGTACCGGATTCCTCCTCTGTTTGTGAACCGATTTCCTTCATTCTTTTTTTGTTCGGTAGCTATTGCCGAGTTTTAGTGTTATCATTCATTTTTTTTTTGAAATCGAACGTTAATTAACGGAGATATTAATAAAAAGCGAATTTTCGTTCTAAATGGCTCTTTCTACGCGATCGGATGGTTCATTTTTTTCAAATTTGATATGGCTGGAAAGGTCTTTAAAAAATACGCCTAACGAAAAAATTGTCAGGGGTTTTGGAAATATTTTTTTCTTTTTCAATTTATAAATTGAATTTAAAATAATTTGGAAATAATTAATGGTTTAAGTAATATTGACTATTAGAATACTTTTATTCCCTTTTTACAGATATACATACCGTACAAACTTGCAATTAGGTCCCAAGCGCGACTATTTTTCTTCCCCATCTTAACTTTTTTGTGTAGCCTTTTTAGTCTTCACTTATGACTTCCCTCAAATAATAAAAAAGTTTAAAGATTAAATAAAAGTGTTAAGAATATGGAATTCCCCGTAACACACAACGGAAATCGTTATAAAGATTTTACGAAAAAGTTTACAACTGATTAAATTTGCTAATAAGCACAAATAATTTTTTTATATAGTACTAAATCGTATATTGAGCGAACATTTCATTGATTAATATCCGACCTCACAATCAGTAGCACATGTATTCTGATTATTATATTCGTGATGTATTGTCTGCGTCAAAAATCAAGGCTGCATTTAAAAATTCGAGTCAAGAAAATTTGTAATATATTGAAACACTTTATTACATAGCATAATATTTACTTGATTATTTCATAAGTAAACATCCAAAGCATTACATTACTTATTAGCGTTGAACCTTTGTGCTTGGAAAATAAAATATGAGAAAAAAAAAATACGTTCAACTGTACAAAATTGCAAATTACTGCATGCACGTGTTTAGTCGGTTGTACTTATTGCTTTCAGATAAAAAATGTAATTACACAATGTTTCAGCAGAAATCTTGTGTTAAATACTTCAATTTCAGTTGCAACCCCTACTTTGAAAAGATGCTTTTGAGTGAATAATGTTCTATTGAGGGGCTTACTCTTCATATATGTTCAAATTAAATTGTTTACTAAATGTATGAATTTTCAAACAATACATTTCTTCGGCCATAGGCTAAGTGATAAGCTCTAGGTTACCGAAAACATATCCACCAAGAAATACTATTACAAGTACTGCGAATTAATGTAATTTTCACTGGGAACATCTCCCTGAATTCTACTTTTTACGTACAATAATATGTCATGAACTTCATCTATTAGAACTTCCGTGGTTTATGTGCATGATTGAAATGTTAGAAATTCTGAATGAACGAGATCTTTCCTCAAAATTTCAAATTGCTAAAATGATGGAATAATTGGTTCAG